>NW_019942514.1:3135205-3335073 GCF_002910315.2 Salvelinus sp. IW2-2015 | reverse complement strand
GGATTCGGACACGGCAAGGACATCAGGGTTGGCAGAGTGTGCTAAAGCGGTGAGTAAGGCAAACTTAGGGAGGAGGCTTCTGATGTTGGACATGCATGAGGCCAAGGCTTTTTCGATCACAGAAGTCAACAAATGAGGGTGACTGGGGACATGCAGGGCCTGGGTTTACCTCCACATCACCCGAGGAACAGAGGAGTAGTAGGATGAGGGTGCGGCTAAAGGCTATCAAAACTGGTCGCCTAGAGCGTTGGGGACAAAGAATAAAAGGAGCAGATTTATGGGCGTGGTAGAATAGATTCTGGGCATAATGTGCAGACAGGGGTATGGTGGGGCACGGGTACAGCGGAGGCAAGCCCAGGCACTGGGTGATGATAAGAGAGGTTGTATCTCTGGACATGCTCCAGTCACCCATGACTTGGGTGACTGGAGTCTTTGCCAATTTTTTGGGGCCTTCCTCTGACACCGCCTAGTATATAGGTCCTGGATGGCAGGAAGCTTGGTCCCAGTGATGTACTGGGCTGTATGCACAATTTTCTGTAGCACCTTACAGTCAGATGCCGAGCAGTTGCTATACCAGGCGGTCAGGATGCTCTCGATGGTGCAGCTGTAGAACTTTGAGGATCTGGGTACCCATGCAAAATCTTTTCAGTCTCCTGAGGGGGAAAAGGTGTTGTTGTGCCCTCTTCACAACTGTCTTGGTGTGTTTGGAGTCCAAACACCATGATAGTTGGACCATGATAGTTTGTTGTTGATGTGGACACCAAGGAACTTGAAACTCTCGACCCACTCCACTACAGCTCCGTCGATATGAATGGGGGCGTGTATGTCCCTACTTTTCCTGTAGTCCATGATTAGCTCCTTTGTCTTGTTCATGTTGAGGGAGAGGTTGTTGTCCTGGCACCACACTGCCAGGTCTCTGACCTCCTCCCTAAAAGCTGTCTCATCGTTGTCAGTGATCAGGCCTACCACTGTTGTGTCATCAGCAGACTTAATGATGGTGTTGGAGTTGTGCTTGGCCACGCAGTCATGGGTGAACAGGGAGTACAAGAGGGGACTAAGCACGCACCCCTGAGGGGCCCCCGTGTTGAGGATCAGCATGGTAGATGTGTTGTTGCCTAGCCTTACCACCTGGGGACAGCCCGTCAGGAAGTCCAGGATCCAGTTGCAGAGGGAGGTGTTTAGTCCCAGGGTACTTAGCTTAGTGATGAGCTTTGTGAGCACTATTGTGTTGAACGCTGAGCTGTAGTCACTGAACAGCATTCTCACATAGGTGTTCCTTTTGTCCAAGTGAGAAAGGGCAGTGTGGAGTGTGGTTGATTATTACAGGAGGCTCTTAATCGGCCCAGAATCAAAATGAATGACTGCCCAGAATTGGCCCAAGTACATCGGCCGTTTCCTTTTACCGGAATTCAGCCGACTTTGCCGGCATCTTACCATAATCCCCCCCAGAAATGGACCGATGCAAATTTAAATAAATGTATACAAAATTACCCGATTTAGTAATTTTAAACATTAATATTATACATACAAATTATACCCATCCACAAAAAAAAAAAATTGTGTCGCTGACACGCATGCGCCTGGCCCACCACAGGAGTCGCTACAGCGCGATGAGACAAGGACATCCCGGCCAGCCAAACACTCCCCTAACTCAGACAACGCTGGGCCAATTGTGCGTCACCTCATGGGTCTCCCGGGCACGGCCGGCACGGGTCTCGAACCAGCATCTGTAGCAATGCAGTTTGCACTGCGATGGAGTGTCTTAGACCGCTACTCCACTCTGGAGGCTCAATCCAAAGTTTTTGATGCTTATCAATTGCCTTGCACAAAGTATCAAAATACTAAAATACTACACAGGGCTCTTAAAGAATTTCATTTAAATTGCAATTGTATTTTTTGATTACATAAACAATGAAAACGGAGAAAAAGAAATAGGAAATGTTAATATAAATGCGTTATATAAATAAAGCAGCATGTGAAATCATCTGCCAGAGAGTAGCCCCAATCGGCCCGAGCCCCAAGTAATACATTTGGGCCAGATAACTGTCACCGGAATCGGCCCAAGCTCAATCCCCGCATCCTAGCCATAAGTAATAATGCCGAAGCGGCCCAGACTCAGGCCACATGACGTCGGCCGAGTGACTCTCAGCCAAGTGCCCCGACTCTCAGCCGGAATCTGCCCAGATCCACTGTGCTAGCTGGGACATAAGTGCATTTGTAGCCTGCAAGCTATGTTAGCTGCTAACCTTAGTGTGTTCAAAGTTCAAGCTAGCTAACATGGATACTTAGGTAGCTAGCTAACATCTTCTGTATTTGGACTGCTTTGTATTCAAAGAAATCTAATAATAGCATCATGCAGCTACACTGCATAAACCCCACAAGATGCCATGCCTTCATTTAAACTAGCTAACTTTAGCTAGCTAAAGCTAGTTATGCAAATTGCTGACATAACGTTAGTGTGTTTGGTTTGTAGATGATAATGCTACCTAGCTAGGTGGTCAAACACCAGTCTCAATGTCAAGAGTGAAGAGGCGACTCCGGGATGCTGGCCTTCTAGGCAGAGTTGAAAAGAAAAAGCCATATCTCAGACTGGCCAATAAAAAGAAAAGATTAATATGGACAAAAGAACACAGACACTGGACAGAGGAACTCTGCCTAGAAGGCCACCTCTTCACTGTTGACGTTGAGACTGGTGTTTTGCGGGGACTATTTAATGAAGCTGCCAGTGGAGGGCTTGTGAGGCGTCTGTTTCTCAAACTAGACATTCTAATGTACTTGTCCTCTTGCTCAGTTGTGCACTGGGGCCTCCCACTCCTTTGTATTCTGGTTTGAGCCAGTTTGCTCTGTTCTGTGAAGGGAGTAGAAAACAGCGTTGTACGAGATCTTCAGTTTCTTGGCAATTTCTCACATGGAACAGCCTTCATTTCTCAGAACAAGAATAGACTGACGAGTTTCAGAAGAAAGTCTTTGTTTCTGGCCATTTTGAGCCTGTAATCGATCCCACAAATGCTGATGCTCCAGATACTCAACTAGTTTGAAGAAGGCCAGTTTTATTGCTTCTTTAATCAGTACTACAGTTTACAGCTGTGCTAACATAATTGCAAAAGGGTTTTCTAATGATCAATTAGCCTTCTAAAATAATAAACTTGGATTAGCTAACACAACATGCCATTGGAACACAGGAGCGATGGTTGCTGATAATGGGCCTTTGTACGCCTATGTAGATATTCCATTTCCATTCTGCCGTTTCTAGCTACAATAGTCACTTACAACATTAACAATGTTTACAATGTATTTCTGATCAATTTGATGTTATTTTAATGGGGGAAAAATGCTTTTCTTTCAAAAACAAGGAAATGTCTTAGTGACCCCAAACTTTTGAACGGCAGTGTACATGTACAAATTACCTCAACTAACCTGTACCCCTGCACAATGATTCGGTACCAGTACCCCCTGTATATAGCCTCGTTATTGTTATTTTATCGTGTTACTTTTTATTTGTATTTCATTTTTACTTTAGTTTATTTAGTAAACATTTTCTTAACTCTTTCTTGAACTGCATTGTTGGTTAAGGGCTTGTAAGTAAGCATTTCACGGTAAGCTCTACACCTGTTGTATTCGACGCATGTGACAAATAAAATTTGATGTCTCCAGATTGACTTTAGAAGCAGTATAACATTAGCTAGCTAGCTAGGATTGAGGGCATTAACATTGCTAGCTATTTTGGACAAACTTTGCTAGCTAATGACAGCATTGTCATCTGTTTAAAGCAAATTTGACAACATGATAATGGCAAAGCTGATTCCTACTAAATAGTTGCCTATTTTAGCAATGCCATCGTATTTCCAGATCACTACCGTGTATTTTAGACTAAACAGTCATTAGCCCCCTTTCAGAATACTGTGATTCACAGGACGTTTGGGCACCAATATGGCCACGGCGTCTGTTGAATGTTCATAATAATGGCAACTACTCAACAGAGTGACGGAGGTGCAACCCATGAATAGGCCTAATATAGCTAACTTTGCCAGAGATTGTAAATAAGAATTTGTTCTTAACTGACTTGCCTAGTTAAATAAAGGTTAAAAAAACATTTACAAGCCAATCATTTCGACCCCACGATAGCTGCCGACAATTTTTGCTGCCCCACTAAAGGACTATCCTCGAGATTAGCAGACCGTTATTCTGCATTGTGGGTGAGAGAAGCACGTTCTTACCGCACTCTGGCATAGGTCTCAGACTCCTCATCTGCTGCAATCCAGGCAATGTCTGCCAGTGTGGGCACCATGGGGCCATCCATGGGCCGCAGCGGAGGGAGGCCTAGAAGTTCCTGGTAAACAGATGCAAGTGCTCTTGGTTAGCACCTTCAATGGAATTTGGCAACAAGGTCTGCCTTCTGACAAAGTCAATGTCTGTACTATGTGTACTATTATGGCATGTGTTGAATTTGGAAAATACCATATTTACCTGGAAACATGCCCTGGGATGGAGTTTCATGGGCACAAGGGAGCCTATTCTCCTCACCACACTGCGAGTCGATCCATGAGGCTTGTTCTGCCAAATAGGAATAACCTCCTGAATAGTGGTAAGAAATGTGATGTTACTTTTTCAAACATCCACAAACTTAGCATGGTCCCAGATCTGTTTGTGTTCTTGCCAGCTTTGCTGTTATTGTCAAGCCACACATGACAATTCCGTCAGGAGTTGGCAGGAGAGTAGAAAACAACTGGCACCCAGGGCCCAGGCCACCACAAACTCTTGTTAGTAACCTTACTCTACAGAATGCATGCTTTTAATCTTTAGAAATAGCTAGATAATAGCTACAGTGTATATACAAAAGTATGTGGATTTCGGCTATTTCAGCCACACCTGTTGCTGACAGGTGTATAAAATCGAGCACACAGCCATGCAATCTCCATAGACAAACATTGGCAGTAGAATGGCCTTACTGAAGAGCTCAGTGACTCAACATGGCACCGTCATAGGATGCCACCTTTCCAAAAAGTCAGTTTGACAAATTTGTGAAGTGGAAACAACAACGGCTCAGCCACAAAGTGGTAGGCCACACAAGCTCACACACCGTGACCGTCGAGTGCTGAAATGCGTAGAAATAGTCATTCCTCTGTTTCAACACTCACTACCGAGTGACAACCTGCCTCTCGAAGAAACGTCAGCACAAGAACTGTTTGTCGGGAGCTTCATTAAATGGGTTTAAATGGCCGAGCAGCCGCAGGCACACAAGCCTAAGATCCCCATGCGCAATGAGAAGTGTCGGCTGGAGTGGTGTAAAGCAGTCTGATGGAAGTCTGATGGAAGAATCTGGGTTTGGCAGATGCCAGGAAAATGCTACCTGCCCCAATGCATAGTGCCAACTGTAAAGTTTGGTGGAGGAGGAATAATGGTCTGGGGCTGTTTTTCATGGTTCGGGCTAGGCCCCTTAGTTCCAGTGAAGGGAAATCTTAACACTATAGTATACAATGACATTCTAGACAATTCTGTACTCCCAACTTTGTGGCAACAGTTTGTGGAAGGCCCTTTCCTGTTTCAGCATGGCAATGCCCCCGTGCAAAAGGCGAGGTCCATTCAGAAATGGTTTGTCGAGATTGGTGTGGAAGAACTTGACTGGCCTGCATAGAGCCCTGACCTTAACCCCATCGAACACCTTTGGGATGAAATGGAACGCCAACTGCGAGCCATGCCTAATCGCGCAACATCAGTGCCCGACCTCACTAATGCTCTTGTGGCTGAATGGAAGCAAGTCCCCACAGCAATGATCCAACATCTATGAAAAGCCTTCCCAGAAGAGTGGAGGCTGCTATAGCAGCAAAGGGGGGAACAACTCCATTATTAATGCCTGTGATTTTGGAATTACATGTTTGACGAGCAGGTGTCCACATACTTTTGGTCATGTAGTGTATCTAGCTATCTAACTTACTGCTTCGGTTTCCATGGTGATTGATCTTGCTTATACACTGTGCAGAGGACACCAAATCGGTGCTGGGCTCAGTTGGCTACTTGTGTGTTTAGTAAGCAGTCTTCAGACGCTGATAGTTAGGTCTTCCAACATCTGTAAAGGAGACAAACACACATGTTGACAGTGAGCATTGAGGAGCTATAGATTATCAACAGAATGGATGGTGGTATTTACTAGCAACTAAACGAAAACAAACAATTCTACCTGAATTTGTTCGATGCGAAACGTTTTGCAACTGTATGCTACAGCGTGCACTAATGATTACACCCCAGGCCACACACAAACATCTGGAAGTTATAAAATGATTTTTTTGCTTCATAGCCGCTGGAAGTAGTTTGGGGGTGTGGGTGCTGCAATTATTTCGCACTACAGAAGGCTATATATGTATGCTAATACAGGACTATTAAAGGCCCAGTGCACTACTTCTGTGACAAAAACATTTCCCCCCCAAATGTTGTTTTTATTGATGTAATAGTGCAGTCTGTCTTCGCTTCACAAGTCAGTAGGTGTGTAGTGCTTTCAATGTGAGAATACACAGAAAATGTATTTTTATCAATTATAAATAAATAATATTTAATTAAACACACAAAATCCATGAAAAACAATAGAACGACAACCAAATAATGGTAGTTTCTTCCCTGTCTTCACTGTAGAGGCCTGTTGGAGGCTTGACAACTTCAGAACGTCAGAATGTCTGCCTTGATATTCATAAAACTCCACCGACCTGCTCTTGCGCAGTTGAACCCAGAACGATATGTGACCACTTGGTTACAGCAACAACGTTCTGCCGAGGACACCTAAACCAGTGTGGCCACCGCAAAGCCCAAGAGCCTCACCCTCTCTGGAAGTTGCTGTAGGCCTGCTTGGGATATTTAGCCTATATTGGCTATTGGTTGAGAATCAAGGCCCGCTCTAGCTTGGTAGGCTATGTCGGAGTGGGAAATTGGAAATGTGATTTGGGCCAAGTTGGAGGTAATGATGCATTTAGGTGATGGTTTATTGAAGTGCATGAATGTACCACACCAAAAGCTTGATTTTATGGCTGTTTTAAAACAAATTTCCTGCAATTCTACGTAGTAATTATTTATGTTCACTACTTGGTCAATTGATTTGATACAAGAAAGGCTAATAGTTTATCATCTGCTCTAACACGCTCACAAAACAGTAATTCAAGAAGATCGAAATGCATAGGCCATTCCCATGAAACTGATTGAGATCAATTAAATGATTGGCATGCAGATGTCGTTTCACCGGTAAAACTTAAATAATTATCATTCACGATTGACTGTGATGACGGCCTATTTTTAAATGAGGTATTCCTAACTTGGTGTTTGAGGGTATTAAAAATATAAATTTTTCTTGAGACAATAGGCCTGTGTGTGGGCATAGGCAGACGTTGCAATTGGAGGATGCATTTTATGCAGATTTTATAACAGGGCTCTCCAACCCTGTTGCTGGAGCGCTACCATCCTGTAGGTTTTCATTCCAACCCTAATCTAGCACACCGGATTCTAATAATTAGCTGGATTACAAGATGAATCGGGTGAGTTACAACTGGGTTTGGAATGAAACCCAACAGGATGGTAGCGCTCCAGGAACAGGGTTGAAGAACCCTGTAGTAATAGGCTACATCTGTACGTACAGACTGAGGAAATTGTGACATCATTTACATATTTTTTCCGCTCCCTTACCTAAAAAAAAGCACTACAAGTAAGATCTGTGGTAGGCCTGTAGCCGGTGGTGTCTGTATGCCGCATGTGTTCCCCGCTGGCTTCATCCATCTGCGCAGAAGCCAAAATGCAACCGTCACGTTCTCATTACGAACAGGGTAAGTAAAATACCTTTAATGACAGCACCATGGACAACTCCTTTCACCCGGAGACTTCGTGTCGCTATTTTGATCTGCCGCTGACCAAGTTTTAGCCTTCTCCATTTACATTGTGTCATAGGCTACATTTTGATTATTTTACTGCACCAACATTGCAATCTAATGTATGCACGATTTATGCAATAAACAGATGTATTACGGCACTGTACATTTTTGGGGACCTGTACGACAGACTGCTAGGGCTGGGCGATATGGCCAAAATATCATATCCCGATAACGATACATATCAATATATAGCACATTTTCTGTAAATTCAATTAATAAATAGTTTATATAAAATGACCACATGTAAAGGCCTATTTCTTATTATATTTCGAATTACACTCAACAGAGGTACTTACTCATTAGATTATTTCTCCTTTTATTTCGAACCTTTGTGCAAATGTTCAATTAAGCATGTAAAAAATATATTAATGTATAAAATCTAAAAAGGTAAATAGAAAACACCAACTATAGTTGCGAACAAAATAATTATAGGCCTAAAATATATACAGTGCTGTGAAATGATTTGCCCCTTCCTGACTTATTTTTTTGCACATTTGTCACTTAAACATTTCAGATCAAACAAATTTTATGACACAAAGATGACTGCATTTTATTTACTCTGGTTTTTAAGTGATGATTTTATTTATTAAGGGAAAAAAGCTATCCGAACCTTCATGGCCCTACGTGAAAAAGTAATTGCCCCCTAAACCTAATAACTGGTTGTGCCACCCTCCGCAGCAACAACTGCAATCAAGCGTTTGCGATAACTGGCAATGAGTCTTTCACATCGTTGTGGAGGAATTTTGGCCCACTCTTCTTTGCAGAATTGTTTTAATTCAGCCACATTGGAGGATTTGAACATGAACTTCCTTTTTAAGGTTACGCCACATCATCTCAATCGGATTCAAGTCCGGACTTTGACTAGGCCACTCCAAAACCTTCATTTAGGTTTTTTTAAGCAATTCAGGAGGTGGACTTGCTGCTGTGTTTTGGATCATTGTCCTGCTGCAGAACTCAAGTGCACTTCAGCTTGAGGTCACGAACTGATGACCGGACATTCTCCTTCAGGATTCTTTGGTAGAGAGCAGAATTCATGGTTTCATCAATCACAGCAAGTCGTCCAGGTCCTAAAGCAGCCCCAGACCATCACACTACCACCACCATATWTGACTGTTGGTATGATGTTCTTTTTCTGAAATGCTTTGTTACTTTTATGCCAGATGTAACAGGATGCACACCTTCCAAAAAGTTCAACTTTTATCTCGTCAATCCACAGAATATTTCCCCAAAAGTCTTGGGGATCATCAAGATGTTTTTTGCCAAAAGTGAGACGAGCCTTTTGTTGTTTTTGGTCAGCAGTGGTTTTCGCCTTGGAACTCTGCCATGGATGCCATTTTTGCCCAGTCTCTTTCTTATGGTTGAGTCATGAACACTGACCTTAACTGAGGCAAGTGAGGCCTGCAGTTCTTTAGATGTGGTTGTGGGTTCTTTTGTGACCTTTTGGGTGAGTCGTCGCTGCACTCTTGGGGTAATTTTGGTAGGCCGGTCACTCCTGGGAAGGTTCACCACTGTTCCAAATTTTCTCCATTTGTGGATAATGGCTCTCACCGTGGTTCGCTGGAGTCCCAAAGCTTTAGAACTGGCTTTGTAACCCTTTCCAGACTGATAGATGTCAATTACTTTGTTTCTCATCTGTTCCTGAATTTCTTTGGATCGCGGCATGATGTCTTGCTTTTTGAGATCTTTTGGCCTACTTCACTTTGTCAGACAGGTTCTATTTAAGTGATTTCTTGATTCAACAGGTCTGGCAGTAATCAGGCCTGGGTGTGGCTAGTGAAATTGAACTCAGCTTTCCAAAAAATATGATTAACCACAGTAAATTCATGTTTAACAAGGGGGGGGGGGGGGGCAATTACTTTGTCATATAGGGCCATGAAGATTCAGATAACTTTTTCCCCCTTAATAAATAAATGTATCACTTAAAAACTGCATTTTGTGTTTACTTGGGTTATCTTTGTGTAATATTAAAATTTGTTTGATCTGAAACATTTAAGTGTGATAAATGTGCAAAAAAATAAGAGCACTGTATATTTTGGGGGCTTGCCTGTTTTGCATGTTATTTTGACATTAATACATGCAACATATCAATTTGCATTTGGTACCTTGGGTCGTTTCTCGACCGTGTAAATTGGGGCCATGTCTTTGCAGATGTACAGTTGAAGTCGGAAGTTTACATACACCTTAGCTAAATACATTTAAACTCAGTTTTTCCTGATATTTAATCCTAGTAAAAAGTCCCTGTCTTAGGTCAGTTAGGATAACCACTTTATTTTAAGAATGTGAAATGTCAGAATAATAGTAGAGAGAATGATTTATTTCAGCTTTTATTTCTTTCATCACATTCCCAGTGGGTCATAAGTTTACGTACACTGAATTAGTATTTGGTAACATTGCCTTTAAATTGTTTAACTTGGGTCAAATGTTTCAGGTAGCCTTCCACAAGCTTCCCACAATAAGTTGGGTGAATTGTCCCATTCCTCCTGACAGAGCTGGTGTAACTGAGTCAGGTTTGTAGGCCTCCTTGCTCGCACACGCTTTTTCAGTTCTGCCCACAAATTTTCTATAGGATTGAGGTCAGGGCTTTGTGATGGCCACTCCAATACCTTCACTTTGTTGTCCTTAAGCCATTTTGCCACAACTTTGGAAGTATGCTTGGGGTCGCTGTCCATTTGGAAGACCCATTTGGCGACCAAGCTTTAACTTCCTGACTGATGTCTTGAGATGTTGCTTCAATATAGCCACAATTTTCCTGCCTCATGATGCCATCTATTATGTGAAGTGCACCAGTCCCTCCTGCAGCAAAGAACCCCCACAACATGATGCTACCATCCCCGTGATTCACAGTTGGGATGGTGTTCTTCGGCTTGCGAGCATCCCCCTTTTTCCTCCAAACATAACTATGGTCATTATGATCAAACAGTTATATTTTTGTTTCATCAGACCAGAGGACATTTCTCCAAAAAGTACAATCTTTGTCCCCATGTGCAGTTGCAAACTGTAGTCTGGCGTTTTTATGGCGGTTTTGAAGCAGTGTCTTCCTTGCTGAGCGGCCTTTCAGGTTATGTCGACATAGAACTCGTTTTACTGTGGTTATAGATACTTTTGTACCTGTTTCCTCCAGCATCTTCACAAGGTCCTTTGCTGTTGTTCTGGGATTTATTTGCACTTTTCACACCAAAGTACGCTCATCTCTAGGAGACAGAAAGCGTCTCCTTCCTGAGCGGTATGATGGCTGCGTGGTCCCATAGTGTTTATACTTGTGTAATATTGTTTGTACAGATGAACGTGGTACCTTCAGGCATTTGGAAATTGCTCCTAAGGATGAACCAGACTTGTGGAGGTCTTCAATATTTTTTCTGAGGTCTTGGCTGATTTCTTTAGATTTTCCCATGATGTCAAGCAAAGAGGCACCGAGTTTGAAGGTAGGCCTTGAAATACATCCACAGGTACACCTCCAATTGACTCAAATGATATCAATTAGCCTATCAGAAGCTTCTAAAGCCATGACATCATTTTCTGGAATTTTCCAAGCTGTTTAAAGGCACAGTCAACTTTAGTGTATGTAAACTTCTGACCCACTGGAATTGTGATACAGTGAAATAATCTGTCTGTAAACAATTGTTGGAAAAATTACTTGTCATGCACAAAGTAGATGTCCTAACCGACTTGCCAAAACTATAGTTAGTTAACATGAAATGTGTGGAGTGGTTGAAAAACGAGTTTTAATGACTCCAACTTAAGTGTATGTAAACTTCTGACTTCAACTGTAAATTGTAAAGGCAGCTGTTATCTCCTTCCATCTTTGATTCTTTGCTATATGGTGTGCCGCGTGCAAAAGCCTCTTGCAACGTCTGAGTCGGGGGTTTGATTTGAGCACTCAACTTTACTTTTTTGGGTCTCATCCGTAGACTCTCTGTACTGTTTCACATAATTCTTGCGTAGGTGGTAAGAGGTTAGTGGTGTTTGAGCCTGTTGTTGGGTCCGGCCTGCGGCATATTTTGCAGAGGACGGTTTTCTGGTCCGTGTCAGACTTTTATACCCAAACCCCGTCCATGCGACCGAAGTAGACCCGTTTTTAGGTACGAGCTCCGTGTCTCCGTGCTCTGTCACGTTCACGCTCCATGTTTGTTTGTTGCAAATTTCCTTCCACATGCAAACCGTTGTCCAATTTACAAAACATATTGCCCAAAAGAGTGTGATTTGCGACAACGAAATAAACGATAGAGCGTAATATGAAACAATAGACGTTTTTCAATCGTCACATGATATATATCGTCATATCGCCCAGCCCTACAGACTGCTATCGGTCCGCTAATATAGTACTAGTAAAGGTCCAGTGCACTACTTTTGTCCACTTTTTTTATAGTGTTGCTGCAGCACCCTCAGCACCCCTACTTCCTGCAGCTATGGTTAGGTTGCTAGTTGGTAGCTAGCCCAATGCAATGCTCCCTAAAAAGGAAGGTGATCATATGGTCACATTGACTGGCTTTTAAATTGAGATCCTTCTAATTCTAACTTTTACAACCTTTGTTTTGAGGAAAAATTCCAGTTTTGATTTGATAGAGGGCATGCAGTCTATCAAATGTGTATTTTTATCAAATCAACTGGAATTTCTACTCAAAGTAAAGGTTGTAAAAGTATACTACACATTTATAGAATAAATCATACCTAGTTTGATTCTGTCATAATCAGTGAAAACGTTGATTTATACAGCTTTAAATTGCCTTTTATAGATGTTGTGTATTTCATCAAGTCAACTGGATTAAAAAAAAATCTAAACAAAGGCTGTAAAAGTATGCTTGACATTTGTAGAATAAATCATATCTAGTTTGATTGTGACAAACGGTGAATTAGTTATTGATTTGTACAGCTTTAAATTGCATTTTAAAGATTTTATCTATTTCCATCAAATTAAAACTGGATTTTGTATTCAAAACAAAGGTTGTAAAAGTATGCTAGACATTTATAGAACAAACCAAATCTATTTTTATGTTTCTGTGACGATGAATTAGTTACTGATTTTTACAAATTTAAATCGCTTTTGGCGAATGTCTGTCGAATGTCTGAATGTGTGACTATAAAACAAACTGTACCTTGGTTAGCTTCGCTGGATGGAAGCACCCATAGCGCTATGGATCAAAACTGCAACATTAAGCATTTTTTATTTGAAGGATTATTTCTCGCTGATGAAAGATAAGGGCCATATGTTTCGAAAGCGATGATTACTGACGTTTCTAAACGTTAACCACAGCGTAGGGGATTCGAGTTCACATGAGGAAGTCGTGGGCGAAGCTATGGCTGTGAACTGTATGGAGAATGCAGAATGCCGCCTAGAGTTTGAGAAAGCTAAAGCACGGCTAGCTATTTAGTTGTGTTTAACGTTAGTTGCGCTCTACTGTTAGCTGACGAGGCTTGTCAGTTAACGTTAACTAGCCCTTCAACCGGTCTTCCTGGCTTATTGACCCTCAGTTTAGACATCGAATGATAACCGACATTAGTTACAATACATGGTATCTTAACACAAAATACAGATTGGCGTTGCTTTTCCTAGCAGGTTAGAGTATTTTAGCTAACCCTTTTCCTAACCTGCTGCCTAAATTCACCCTTAAAGGCGCTCCATGGGCAATCAGATGTCTGCATTGGCCGTGCAGCATTTACGGTGATACAGCCTCAGCATGAGTCAGGGCATTCATACTTCTTGCGCAGAGTTGTCAAGGAAGTGCGTTTGTGTTTATACAGGACCTCCCGCATTCACCTACCGTCATCAATCATGTCAATGCGTAGCTATATGGAGCCGTCCATATTGTTACAACATTTGAGAGGCTCACGGCGATGCGGTACTGAGCTCATGCCTCTGTAGGATCCGCTACTGAGTCACACCATCCATATGGCACCGCCGACCACATTTCGGATCAAGCATAAATTGTCTCTTAAATGCACTGCATGTTCAATCTGAGGTCTGCATTGGCCTTGCAGCTATTACATGATATTGCCTCTGCAGAAGTCAGGGAGTGCATTCATACTTCGGCTTCGCAGAGCTATATGGGAGGTCCTGTAAAACAAACTCACGTCCTTGACAATTTATTTTACATCAACTCGGCGAAGCGGAAGAAGTATGAATGCCCTGACTTCTGCAGAGGCCGTATCAGCTGCACGGCCAATGCTGATGGCAGATTGACCACGGAGCGCCTTTAACCTGCTATGAAAAAGTTACGTTTGGTTTTAGCTGTACTCACTCTAGTCAGAACCGTATTTTTCTCCAGAATTTGAGCATCAACAAGCGAAGCGACGCAATGAAAGCGCTTCGAGTGGCAGAAGGCAGGTGCGAGGCCTTTTGCGGAATTTATTTATAAGCTATATATATTTCCCAAAGGTATAAGCCACTCCAGTTTTCTATTCTAAGAAAGGCCATGTTATTTTCTGCGAAAGTTATGTATAGGCTTTTTCTATCTGCAATTAATTAGTGCAACAAACCAAAGTCATTTTGAAAAGTTACCATTGTAATCTATGCTATTTTAAGGCGTTTGTATGGGGAATTTAAAAACATGGGGGTTGGATTGATTATTACAGTGAGTTAACCGTTATTCCAGCCATGTAATGATTCTGCTCAACCACGGGCCCTTTAAAAAGGATGGAGGATGAGGGAAATAGGCGGAGCATACATGCTCAAGGTGTTTCTGTTGGCGTTGCGGTACTGAGCTATACTCTGCAGTGCTATCACAGTCTACAGTCACACCGCAATATGAAGTCTGCCGAAATCACCCGCTCTCCATCAACATTCCGGGCAGTCTTTGTGACAGGTCAGTCCCCATATGCTTGTAATATGTTGCTGAATTCAGGGTACCCCACTACTACGTTTTATTTCCGCATCCCCCGGATTTTCGATGTGGAAGTGGGATCATTCATGTGTAGGAAGACTACAGTAAATGCAATCTTCTCCACGGCATAATGATTTGTCGGCATGCTTCATACAGTATTGCACGTAGAACCCCTATTCATTATGAACTTGAGCTAAGTGGAGAAACCGGTCTCTTCTGACTGAATGTGCTAGAAAGAAAAAGGAAAATAGATGACATTGAATGCACCAAAATGCCATTCAATATACACTACCTGACCAAAAGTATGTGGACACCGGCTCATCGAACATCTCATTACACAATCACGGGCAGTAATATCGAGTTGGTCCCCCCCCTTTCTGCTATAACAGCCTCCATTCTTATGGGAAGGCTTTCCACTAGATGTTGGAACATTGCTGCTTCCATTCAGCCACAAGAGCATTAGTGAGGTTGGGCACTGATGTTGGACGATTAGGCCTGGCTCGCAGTCAGCGTTCCAGTTCATCCCAAAGCTGTTCGATGGGGTTGAGGTTAGGGCTCTGTGCAGGCCAGTCAAGTTCTTCCACACCGATCTCGACAAACCATGGACCTCACTTTGTGGACGGGCGCATTGTCATGGTGAAACAGGAAAGGGCCTTCCCCAAACTGTTGCAACAAAGTTGGAAGCACAGAATTGTCTAGAATGTCATTGTATGCTGTAGCAAAAAGATTTCCCTTCACTGGAACTAAGGAACTTTTTGTGCTGACATTGCTTCCAGAGGCAGTTTGGAACTCTGTAGCCATGTTGAAAGTCACCGAGCTCTTAAGTAAGGCCATTCTACTGCCAATGTTTGTCTTTGGAGATTGCATGGCTGTGTGCTTGATTTTTATACACCTTTCAGCAATGGGTGTGGCTGAAATAGCCGAATCCACTCTTTTGAAGGGGTGTCCATACTTTTGTATATATGGTGTACATGCATTTACTTCCTCTCTTCTCTCCCCTGGCATTTCTCTTGTCTAGATAGTCTTTGAGAGCATTTTCTCAATACAAAATGTTATTTTTTTTATTGCTTATTTGACCTTTTTTTGTGACAATATTTCCAGCGCAAGGTTATATGCCTGCTAAAATGCTCAGATTGCATCATTGATTCTCCTGAAAGACCTGACTCCATTACTTAGTATATGCACTCTTTCATTCTCCTATATGTGCACTAACTTACACTCTCCTGTAGGTATGATTACGGGGGCCTAATAAGCTTGGGGACCCAACATAGGAGGACGGATGCCAGCTGAGCCCCTCAACTCACCAGACCATCGCTATTGTCAATATCCCAGAATTCTCAGCTAGGCCCCTGAGAAGGCCTTCTTGCAAACCCTTGGAGCCATGGAACACAAAATACAACAGCGGGACAAAAACAGGCCCAGCTACTTTGGCAACGTCAAGACCAGGTCAGGCCTGCGATTAACTGATTATTGGCAAAAAAATGAGGAAACGCACTGCTTAGAATTGTGACACGTTTAGTTAATCCCAGAATGCGTCCTATCCTTTTTTGGGTTGCTCTCCCTACGTGTTGTGTTGCTCTCCCTACATGTTGCAATGAATGGAGCATAGTAGCTCAAAGTAGAACTTCAACACCTTCTTTGATATAGTCACTCTTTTGAATTTACTTCTCATTTGAATAAAGGAACACAGTCATGGGCATTGCGTGGGCAAGAGGAGTGCAGGTGTTGCCAGAAACAGTAACAACCCATATCCCTAACTCCCACTATCCTATGAATCACAAATGTGATTGCCAATATCGAGCAGTCTTTTTTTTAATGTCAAGACAAAATTATAAATAATCATAGCTGATTGCCTCGGATGGGTTATCAACTATTTTTACCCTTACATGCTCATATACTGTAGATGGGGTCAGAAGGCTTTAATGACCATAATAACTGGTGAACTAATAAACATCCCAGTAGTTTTCCCTACCACCAGTATCCCTCTGTTCTTTCTCCCCTCCAGACTGGGGTCCAAGCTCCCTGTTGGGGACACCCAGTCCCCCAGGTTAATTTCCGGACCCTTGGAGACAGGACCTCAGACCGGCCCAACCAAGGAGGCCAGGGCCAGCGGTCAGGGCCACCGTGCCGTGGGGCGTCCCCTTGACCACGTCCCCCACATCCGGAACCCCCGACTGAGACAGTATTACCTCCAAGGTAAGGTATCTCTCAACAAGGTTATAGCGATATCTCTGGTTTGTTTGCTTTAGTAGGTGCTTGGTAACTGCAGTAGATCCATAGCCAATTATTTGTATGGCATTTATGTTGTGTATTTTCGTAGCAAACCATTGTAGAGCCTGACAGAACACACACAAAGGGAGGTTGTTAAGGAGAACTCCTCTCTAGATGTAGCGTTATTTAACTTTTGAGGAATTGCAACACTGCAGCAAGGAAGGCTTGAACTTCTGACAGATAAATTACCTGTTGACTCTAACACAACAAAATGTGGAGTAAGTCAAGGGGTATGAATACTTTCTGAAAGCACTGTACCCAGAACCACAGATCTGCCCCTGTTAATGTTGACATTTTCAACGAAGGACTTATTGGATCAAAGTGATCACTCCTCCCGCGGGCTTTCAATTTGATCTAGTTTGCTGACACATGACATTGAGCCAGAGATCTGACATTTCTATGTCGGTGTGTCAAGGCCAACAGTGCTGCCTTGTTGCACACCTGAGGTTCTCAAAGAGAAACCCCAGTACCCTAATAAACCTCAAATGTATATAATTTCAAAGGAGCCCACACAGGGCCAGAGAGAGTGGGGGGTTGTTTTGCATGAATTAAACTATATACAGTACCACAAACAAGTTGTAAGTCAGCAGCAGAAAGAAGAGTACTGGTGGAAAGCGTTATCGCTTCTCAACATCATGTTTTTAAATCTTGCCTTCATAGAACCTAGATGGGGAACGGAGGGAACCATGGCCAAGTCCATGGGCAGAGATCAACAGTCAGATGACAAGGTAGACACTATGGTGAGTCACAATCTCATGTAGACCTACTCCTATGTCAATGATCTTAAAGACCTGCTGCACCCTCACATTTGATAACCAATACAGTGCATAATATATGGTATAGATAGATTCTGATAATGAGGGTTCAAAGGTCAGACCAGCTGTATTTCAGTGAAACAGTGGTCACAGATCATTCACAGATCTTCCTTATTTCAATGGGCATGCAAGGGTATATTCTGAGGCTCTACAACCGTTATAATGGAAGGACAGTGTATTGCAAGATATGTGTTGAAAATAAATGTTTGTAATTATATCACGTGCAGATGAAGAAGCTTCTATCACTGCAGCTTTCAAACGTTATCAGATTTCGTAAAGGGGAAATTGATACCGTTGAAGTCGGAAGTTTACATGCACTTAGGTTGGAGTCATTAAAATTTATTTTCCAACCACTCCACAAATTTCTTGTTAACAAACTATAGTTTTGGCAAGTCGGTTAGGACATCTACTTTGTGCATGACAAGTAATTTTTCCAACAATTGTTTACAGGCAGATAATTTCACTGTATCACAATTCCAGTGGGTCAGAAGTTAACATACACTAAAGTTGACTGTGCCTTTAAACAGCTTGGGAAATTCCAGAAAATGACGTCATGTCTTTAGAAGCTTCTGATAGGCTAATTGATATCATTTGAGTCAATTGGAGGTGTACCTGTGGATGTATTTCAAGGCCTACCTTCAAACTCAGTGACTCTTTGCTTGACATCATTGGAAAATCAAAAGAAATCAGCCAAGACCTCAGAAAAAAATGGTAGACCTCCACACTTCTGGTTCATCCTTGGGAGCAATTTCCAAACGGCTGAAGGTACCACGTTCATCTGTACAAACAATAGTACTCAAGTATAAACACCACACACAGCCATAATACCGCTCAGGAAGGAGACACGTTTTGACTCCTAGAGATGGGCGTACTTTGGTGCGAAAAGTGCAAATCAATCCCAGAACAACAGCAAAGGACCTTGTGAAGATGTTGGAGGAAACAGGTACAAAAGCATCTATATCCACAGTAAAACGAGTCCTATATCGACATAACCTGAAAGGCTGCTCAGCAAGGAAGAAGCCACTGCTCCTAAACCGCCATAAAAAAGCCAGACTACGGTTTGCAACTGCACATGGGGACAAAGATCTTACTTTTTGGAGAAATGTCCTCTGGTGTGATGAAACAAAAATATAACTGTTTGGCCATAATGACCATAGTTATGTTTGTAGGAAAAAGGGGGAGGCTTGCAAGCCGAAGAACACCATCCCAACTGTGAATCACGGGGGTGGCAGCATCATGTTGTGGGGGTACTTTGCTGCAGGAGGGCCTGGTGCACTTCACAAAATAGATGGCATCATGAGGCAGGAAAGTTGCTTCAATATAGGCACAATATCTCAAGACATCAGTCAGGAAGTTAAAGCTTAGTCACAAATGGGTCTTTTAAATGGACAGCGACCCCAAGCATACTTCCAAAGTTGTGGCAAAATGGCTTAAGGACAACAAAGTCAAGGTATTGGAGTGGCCATCACAAAGCCCTGACCTCAATCCTATAGAAAATGTGCGGGCAGAACTGAAAAAGCATGTGTGCGCAAGGAGGCCTACAAACCTGACTCAGTTACACCAGCTCTGTCAGGAGGAATGGGCCACAATTCACCCAACTTATTATGGGAAGCTTGTGGAAGGCTACCTGAAACGTTTGACTGACGTTAAACAATTTTAAAGGCAATGTTACCAAATACTAATTGAGTGTATGTAAACTTCTGATCCACTGGGAATGTGATGAAAGAAATAAAAGCTGAAATAAATCATTCTCTCTACTATTATTCTGACATTTCACATTCTTAAAATAAAGTGGTGATCCTAACTGACCTAAAACAGGGAAATTTTACCAGGATTAAATGTCAGGAATTGTGAAACTGAGTTTAAATGTATTTGGCTAAGGTGTATGTAAACTTCCGACTTCAACTGTATGTGGAACTACTGTAAATCCTACTGTAGCCTAAACATAACTTAATCAAGGCAAAAACATGTATTCAATAACTTTTTGTTTTTTTCTGTCTAGAAAGTCCCTTTGCAATGCATTTCTGTCTAGAAAATATACATTGAAACGATCTACAGCATATCAAGACGCTTTCAAGGACCAATATTGCTTTGAGTCTGGTATAGGGGTGACGTTTGTATATTGATTTATGCAACATATGGAGTAGTCAGAATGTATGCCTATTTTATACTCTTTGTATTCTTTGCAGTTTAGTACATGGTCTATAAACTTCTGTGTTATGAAAATATCATTGAGTTCCATGGGAATGTAATTTAGGTCAATGGACCATCTGTCAAAAGCTAAATCCTGTGTTGTGTGGGAGCGGATGGAAGGTTCACATGATATTGGGCTTGTCAGAGGACTGTGGAGCCTCAAATTAAGGGAACAGATTGGCATTTATTTGGTCTGATTTCTTAAAATATTGGAGTACTACCTAAAATGGATTTCTGCACTGCATACACACAGGCTCACCATGAAGACACGGTGTTCAGTGTCATCTCCAAGTGCAGTAGCTTGGCAGATCAGACTAAGCTGAACAGGCAGCTCTCCACCTCCATCTCTTCCTCCCTCATCTCCCGGCAGGTAAGAGTCACCATGGTTCCCACCCTTTATCAAATGCTACATCCTATACAGTATCTTCCAGAGCCAACATTTACACTTTATATATATATATATATATATATATATATATATATACATACATACAGTGGGGAGAACAAGTATTTGATACACTGACGATTTTGCAGGTTTTCCTACTTAAAAAGCATGTAGAGGTCTGTAATTTGTCATAGGTACACTTCAACTGTGAGAGACGGAATCTAAAACAAAAATCCAGAAAATCACATTGTATGATTTTTAAGTAATTAATTTGCATTTTATTGCGTGACATAAATATTTGATCACCTACCAACCAGTAAGAATTCCAGCTCTCACAGACCTGTTAGTTTTTCTTTAAGAAGCCCTCCTGTTCTCCACTCATTACCTGTATTAACTGCACCTGTTTGAACTCGCTACCTGTATAAAAGACACCTGTCCACACACTCAATCAAACAGACTCCAACCTCTCCACAATGGCCAAGACCAGAGAGCTGTGTAAGGACATCAGGGATAAAATTGTAGATGTTCACAAGGCTGGGATGGGCTACAGGACAATAGGCAAGCAGCTTGGTGAGAAGGTAAAAACTGTTGGCGCAATTATTCGAAAATGGAAGAAGTTCAAGATGATGGTCAATCACCCTCGGTCTGGGGCTCCATGCAAGATCTACCTCGTGGGGCATCAATGATCATGAGGAAGGTGAGGGATCAGCCCAGAACTACACGGCAGGACCTGGTCAATGACCTGAAGAGAGGCTGGGACCACAGTCTCAAAGAAACCATTAGTAAACATACGCCGTCATGGATTAAATCCTGCAGCGCACGCAAGGTCCCCCTGCTCAAGCCAGCGCATGTCCAGGCCCGTCTGAAGTTTGCCAATGACCATCTGGATGATCCAGAGGAGGAATGGGAGAAGGTCATGTGGTCTGATGAGACAAAAATAGAGCCTTTTGGTCTAAACTCCACTCGTCGTGTTTGGAGGAAGAAGAAGGATGAGTACAACCCCAAGAACACCATCCCAACCGTGAAGCATGGAGGTGGAAACATCATTCTCCCCACTGTATATATGACATCTTCTGTAACTTCTCCTCACTCAACATGTGACACCTTGAAATGTCACAGGGGGGGAAAAAACGTTAATTACAGGCCTATGGGTATGATCAACCTCATCATTTGAGCAGACACTGACAAGATGTACATCATCTTTTATATCTGCATATGTTTTTCCCAGTATGAAGTTTCAGGGTAGTGACATAATAGACTAAATGACCAAAATTATGTGAACACTTGCTTGTTGACCATCTCATTCCAAAATCACGGGCAATAATATGGAGTTGGTTCCCCCTTTGCTGCTATAACAGCCTCCACTCTCCTGGGAAGGCTTTCCTCTAGATGTTGGAACATTGCTGCGGGGACTTGCTTCCGTTCAGCCACGAGCATTAGTGAGGTCGGGCACTGATGGGCGATTTAGGCCTGGCTCGTAGTCAGCATTCCAATTTATCCCAAAGGTGTTTGTTGGGATTGAGGTCAGGGCTCTGTGTCAAGTTTTTCCACACCGATCTCAACAAAGGATTTCTGTATGGACCTCGCTTTGTGCATGGGGGCAATGTCATGCTGAAACAGGAAAGGGCCTTCCCCAAACTGTTGCCACAAAGTTAGAAACACAGAATATTCTAGAATGTCATTGTATGCTCTAGCATTAAGATTTCCCTTCGCTGGAACTAAGGGGCCTAGCCCGAACCATGAAAAACAGCCCCAGAACATTATTCCTTCTCCACCAAACTTTACAGTTGGCACTGCATTTGGGTAGGTAGCATTCTCCTGTGATCCGGCAAACCCAGATTTGTCTGTCGGACTGCCAGATGGTGAAGCGTGATTCATCACTCCAGAGAACGCGTTTCCACTGCTCCAGAATCCAATGGCGGCGAGCTTTACACCACTCCAGCTGACGCTTGGCATTGCGCATATTGATCTTAGGCTTGTGTGCAGCTCCACCATTTCAGGAAGCTCCGGACGAACAGTTCTTGTGCTGACGTTGCTTCCAGAGACAGTTTGGAACATAGTGACGGTTGCAACTGATTTTTACGCACTTCAGCGGTCTCGTTCTGTGATTTGTGTGGTCTACCACTTCGCGGCTGAGCCTTTGTTGCTCCTAGACATTTCCACTTCACAATAACAGCACTTACAGTTGACTTGTGGGAAAGGTGGCATCCTATGACGGTGCCAAGTTGAAAGTCACTGAGCTCTTCAGTAAGGCCATTCTACTGCCAAGATTTGTCTATGGCGATTTCATGACTGCTCAATTTTCTACACCTGTCAGCAAATTGTCTGAAATAGCCGAATCCACTAATTTGAAAAGGTGTCCACATACTTTTTTTTGTGTGTGTGTATATAGTATGTTTTACTTGTACCTTCCACTATGATTTGACATGCAAAGTGAGGGAAAGACTACGTAGCCTTCACCACATAGCCTTCAGAGAACCCACAGGTAACTGGCAAAATAAAATAAACACCAACATAAAATGTCTTAATAGGGTGTTGAGCAACCATGAACTGCCAGAACAGCTTCAATGCACCTTGGAATATATTCTACAATTGTCTGTAACTATTGGAGGGATGTAACACAATTTTTCCACAAGAAATTCCATAATTTGGTGTTTAGTTAATGGTGGTGGAAAATGCTGTCTCAGGCGCCGCTCAAATCTTCCATAAGTGTTCAATTGGGTTGTCTGGTGACTGACACTCTCCCCCTATGCTCCTTTGAGACCACTCTTTCAAAGTCACAGATCTCCTCTAGCCATGTTAGCCAAAATAATGGGCAACTCTGCATTTTTATACATGACCCTAAGCATGATGATGTTATTTGCTTAACTCTGGGACCGCACCTGCTTTCAATATACTTTGTATCCCTTATTTACTTGCATTTCCTTCATTTTGGCAGTTACCTGTATTTGCATGGTTACCAAATCAAGCATCCACCCCTCCACTCCAGTAGGCTACAGATAAGACCACAGTAAAGCAGATTTAAAGTTCACAGTACAATGGAAAGAGGAAGTGGGAGGTCTTAGTCTGGGCAGAGTTGTATTTACAGCAGTGCACGAATGTGTGTTGTGATGTTACTGTGCTTTCATTCTGAAGAACCTCTGCGTTCCCAAGAGTAAAGGCTCTGGCCAAGGCTCATGTCCCGCAGTGATGCACCTTGACCCCAACCTCAGGCTGGAGCCAGAGTTTGACACTAACCCAGGGCTTGGGCTTTTTCCGGCCCCATCTGCCAGCCCTCACTCCCCGTCACCAGATGCAGAGTATGACAAACTACTGGTAAGGATAATGTGAATTAATTTATTCCACAAATCATACAGAAGAGGAGGTACATTTGACAAAGTTTTTAAATTATTTAACCCTGATTATCTGGCGCCTATCAGGCCTTTAATGGAGTGTGTTCTTGCTTTTCTGATGGTAGAATTGAATGTTCTTGTCAGGAGAGGCTAACAGTTTTTAAATTAAGCTGAAATTGTTCAATAGAATAAGAGCCAATGCAGGACTGGAAAAACTTGGCTAACTGGCTCATGGCAATGATTGATTTCTGTGAGAACTGTTCTTTTTAAAACAGCTAATTCAGCTCTGTGTATATAAAGCACTGTCTAACGAGTGGCTACGGTTGTGTTTTTGCTCCGTGCTTGTTTTGATTATCCCAGGATGTGGAGGCGGTGCCAATGCCTGACGGACAGCTCTGCCTACTGGCCCTCCCTCCCGAGTGCTCCCAAAGGGAAGGGCAAGCCGCCATGCCATATCTCAAATTGTTCTGCCGCTACATCACTGACCGCAAGGTGGGTGGAGACTAGCGCCATTCTCACTAAAACTCTCACGCACCTCGCTCTCGCAATTCTTGCTCACCCCTCTCACCACCCGCTTACCTTTCTCACCTCTCTCTTTCACCAGGGTGTGGTTTCTGGTATCTTGCTAGTGACGTCCAATAAGATCTTCTTTGACCCGTGTAAGACCCACCCGTTGGTGATGGAGCACGGCTGTGAGGAGTACCTGCTGTCTTGCTCAGTGGACAGCCTGGACTCTGTCTCGTTCTACACAGACATTTCCCACGTACACTTCAACACCTCCACACACAGGTCAGCATTAAATGACTATGTGCATGATTGAGACACACATATTTGGTGCAGCTCTTCACAGATCAACATACTGTGTCTTCACATTGCCTGGAAAGGCGTTTTAACCTATAGGAGGCCACTAAAATAATCCTATATTCTGGGCAGACCTGTCAAATCGGTAGATCGCAAATACGCACTGACTGGATCAGTGTGGGTGAGTCTCTGACAAATCCACAGGTAGCAACCTGTCTCTTATACACATCTAGATGTGTATAAGAGACAGGCCTGGACTCTGTCTCGTTCTACACAGACATTTCCCACGTACACTTCAACACCTCCACACACAGGTCAGCATTAAATGACTATGTGCATGATTGAGACACACATATTTGGTGCAGCTCTTCACAGATCAACATACTGTGTCTTCACATTGCCTGGAAAGGCGTTTTAACCTATAGGAGGCCACTAAAATAATCCTATATTCTGGGCAGACCTGTCAAATCGGTAGATCGCAAATACGCACTGACTGGATCAGTGTGGGTGAGTCTCTGACAAATCCACAGGTAGCAACAGTGACCTTAATATGCTGTATGTTCTCTGTGATATCTAGCAGTGCAAATGGGAGTATAGCCACTGAAATTGGTCCATGGATTTCTATGGTATCAAGGAGCGCTTGCTGGGTCACATTGCAGAACATGCAACATACATAGGTGTTTTTTCTGTTACTAGGTGGAAAGGAACTAAAAAGACCCAGAAAACTGGCTCCAAAACTGGCAAGACGCTCCAGCAGTGTGGGAGGCGAAGCAGCAGTATCGCCTGTCTCTTATACACATCTAGATGTGTATAAGAGACAGGAGAAGGAGCAGTCTGTGAGGAATCGGACGTCAGGTAAGGAAAGGAATCAAGTCAATAGTTTTGTCATTCTTTTATCCCAAGCAGCACTGTGTGGTTGAAGTCTGCTTGATAAGTTTGTAGGAAGATGGTATCATAACAAATGGTTCGAACTCAGTCTCTTTTTCTTTGTTTTGCAACCCCCTCACTTTCTCCTCTCCCATTTTCCTCTTTCGCCCTCCTCCCCCCCCCCTCCCCCCTACTTCTCTCCTTCTCCAGGCCTCTCTAGACCTTCAGGAACTTTTGGGTGTCTCATGTTTGTCAGGCTGCGGCTCCAGGGTTCCGCTGGGAAGAAGGGTGTGGCTGCAGGCTTGCAGCTGGGGACAACAAAAACCTTACCCCGGAGGGATGCCTGGTTCGCCTTTTCCCAGGAGAGGTAACAGTCTGTAGCCACAGAAAGACTGTTTTAGTATAGCATTAACACTCCACTTACATTCTGTGAGCATTAGCACCTCACACTGACCATGTCTAACATTAACATAATGTTTACATGTCTTGTTCAGCAATTTCAATGCCCTCCCTTGCTGAGGAATATATAGACTTTTACAATTCTCACTAGAAGTAAGTCAAAGGTCTTTAACACTAAATCTTTCTGCTCTCATGTCTTGTTGTCTGTAGCTCAGACGAGCTCTACGCCTATCTGAGCCACTGGAGGCCTGACCTATGCATACTGGAGGGAGGGTCGGAGGAAGGGGAGGGCGACAAAGACGAGTTTGTACTGGTCGACAACGGAGAGGAGGAGGAGGAAGAAGTGTCCAAGAACCACGGACGGACTGGGGAGGACTGGGAGGTAAGTCTGTATATTATTAAAGTCTGTAGTGGCTGACAACAAAAATGGCTATTTCCATTAACTTTGACTAGAGCTTCAGTGGTGACGATGCATCTTTTGCACATCTTGCCCTGGGGAAGTTTGAGCAGTGTTTTAGGTGGGGTGGGGTCCGGAGTTGTTGTTTGAGTGTGACACGTGTCACGTTTGAGTGCGAGGTTAATGGGTTTATAACTAGGTTGTGTCTTGTCTTGCAGATGGTGTCAGTGGAGGAGGGTGGCGGGAGACTACCTCTGGTCATGGACAAAGATCCAGAGGGACTGTGTGAGATCGTGGAGCAGAGTCGCATCTTAGACGCAAAGCTTGTCAGAGAGGTAAGCACCCAACCATAAACATGTATGTCGGATCTTCACAAAACACTGTCTGATCTAATCACAAATGCACAAATTCACAATGGAACATTATTCTCATCCATTATTGGATAAGAAAGAGATAATGACCTCATTAATCCCCAAGGGGAAATTAAATGTAAAGCTTCTCATGACATGTCACTGGTCAGCACCACACATATAGAAGAAATTGCACACATTCCTCTTCTTGCCTCTAGTTCCACAAATGCATTACAAGTTCAGCATTCCCAGACTGGTCTGGGTTTAAAGATAAATCCAGAGTCTGAGACAACCTGACTTCTGCCTCGGTCTCCCTCAAGCAGCATTGGCCTTCAGTCATACACACAGAGCCATTCATGACTGAACCTTCGTGCTGAGTGGAGTACTGAAAATACTCAACCCCTACTGTGGCCATGTCTCACAAAGGGGGTTATGCATAAGGTAGAATGCTGGTAGTGAACTCCTGTGGAGAGATTTAAGCAGAGCAGTGCTGTGAGCACTTTGAACCAATACATTAGCTATGGCACCTGCAGGTCAGATCTTCTCATGTCCAGGCTCATTCACTTGTTGGATAGATGATTAGCTCAACAGAGGAAAAGCGTAGCTAAAGAAAAGGGTAATATAATTGGATATCAATGATTACCGTTTTCTCCCTTTTTCTTTAGCTCAACAGAGGAAAACGCTTAGTTTTTTTTATTTAACTAGGCAAGTCAGTCAAGAACAAATTCTTATTTACAATGACGGCCTACACCAGCCAAACCCGGACGACGCTGGGCCAATTGTGCGCCGCCCTATGGGTTGTGATACAGCCTGGAATCAAACCAGGGTGTCTGTAGTGACGCCTCAAGCACTGAGATGCAGTGCCTTAGACCGCTGTGCCACTCGGGAGCCCACTTGTGCCCCTGCTCTCCAACCCTCTCGCACAACTCTTTCTCCTTCTCAATCCTTCCCTCTCTCTAGCTCTCAGCCGAGTTGCCTCCCAGGACAGTGGGCCACATGTGGCATCTGGCCTACAGCACGTCTCTTCACGGCTCCAGCCTCAAGTCCCTCTACCGGAAGCTGAACGGCAGCGACTCGCCTGTACTCATGGTCATCAAGGACTCGCTCAATCAGGTGCCGTTTTTTATGTACTCAGATTTGAAATGTAATAGTCACAAACTCTCCAATGTTCCACGCACCACCCTCAACATTTTTAATATCTATCCGCTTCAGAGATTCAACACAAACACGTACCATAGAGCACTTGCTTTTCATGGCATTTGCACTATTGACTTCAGACACTCACAACTGCTCCAGAAACTATGGTGGGGTTGGTTTGAATAACATATGATTTGCCAGGAGTCACAAGAGTTCATTGTGGACTTGTGGTCACCTATGAAGACCCCCATTGTATGAGCTCGGTCTTGTTTGGTTACCAGAGGGTTGTGTTTTTGTTAATGGTAGGTATGTTTCTGTGCCCCAGGTGTTTGGGAGCTTTCTCTCTCACCCACTGAGGCCGAGCGAGACCTTCTATGGCACAGGAGAGACATTCCTCTTCATGCTGCATCCTCGATTCAAGGTCAGACAAGACACACACACACACTATGATGCATACACTACACTTACACAACCATTGCCAAACAATACTCTCCCACATTTTCTAATCCGAAATGTGTCTTAAGGTATTGCTGCAGGATTGTTTTGTCAACCTAAGTGAAGACAATACTGTTTGTTGCTAATCTTGCTGATGTAACATTGCAGGAGTTTTCATAGCAGCCAAATTACTATTCACATCAAGGTCTCTACCAACGTCACATGATCAATTTAATGCATGACTGGATTATGAAAGGTCACGTTTTGTCTTTTTAAGCACAAACAACATTTAAGAAGTTAGGAACTCATTGCTATCAATCACATGAGGTTGGTGGCACCTTAATTGGGGAGGACGTGCTCGTGATAATGGCTGGAGAGGAATAGGGGGAATGGTACCAAGCACACGGTTTCCATGTTGATGCCATTCCATTAGCTCCGTTCCAGCCATTATTATGAGCCGTCCTCCCCTCAGCAACCTCCTGTGCTATAAATAGTGTACTGTATATGCAGAGCATTACAAAGGCCAAGTTCATTGACCTGCAATTCACCTGGTCTGCAATGCGGAAAGGGCTGTCAGAGAAGTAAAGCATTAATCAGATAGGACCCTAAGGTACTCTTGTGTCGGTGTCCCTGACTGACTCTGCCCTTGTCACCTCCCATAGTGTTTCAGATGGACAAGAGAGAACTCCTTCTTCATAAAGGGAGACCTGGACTCTTTTGCTATCGGAGGAGGAAGGTAGAGCCACTCCCAGCTATAGAAATGTTACATTATGGTTTTCTTGATGCTGTTTCTATTTCCGTGACACTTACTGTCCATTGCTTTGTGGTACAGTATGTGCCAATATGTTTAGGAGAACACATTACTTTACTCTAAAACAATGAACTGCGTTTCTTTCTCTCTTCCGCAGTGGTCACTTTGGCCTGTGGCTGGATGAGACGCTGTACTTGGGCAGGAGTAGCCCCTGTTACACCTTCAACAACTGCTGCCTCTCGGAAAGAGACGACTTCCACGTCATAGAGCTGGAGGTGTGGACGTTCTGGTGAAGGCCTGCCCTCTTCAACTTGCCTAGCAACACCCACTCACAATGTCTGGCTGTCCAATGACTGCTTTAACCAAGACTCTAGAACCCATCTCTTCTAGAACAATGAGTTGGATGTACCTCACTATTTTGACTTAATTCTGTGGTTTTGGGCTGCGAACTGAACTGTGATTATTCTGAACCCTATCTCTGAATGTGGACCAAACCATTAGGTGGAGGAGGGGTGTTGGTGGTTTGGGACTGAGGTTGTAGCCTCACTGCATTGGAAGACTTGCCCTGTTGCAGCCCCCCACTCCTTTCGCAGCTTGGTATGGTCCTCATGTTCAACTGACTCTGCATTGTGGATACTGTAGTTCAGTGGTGGAATTCACATCTTCTAGCAATGGATCTCCATCTGAAGGCCTACCTGCATGTGTAAGCCTGCATTTCCACCCCAGCACAATTAGCACTGTTATTCTGGCACCATCTTTTTGCTGCCTGTGAATTGCTAACCTGAAGGTGGCTGTCTCTTTTGTAAAATGGCGGAACTGAAATTCAAAGAACTAGGGGCTCACTATGCCCCTTTTTGCATATAGACCAAATTATATGAACTGATGTACAAATTTAGTCAACGTGAACAAAAAAAGGACTTGAGGGACATGGTCTAACCTGAATATCTTTAGAAATGTTTGTTACCCACTCAATCAAACAATACCTGAAAGTTGCTGTCACTGATCAGAAGTTAGATCTATGTTCCCACAATATAACAAGTAGACAAAATCAACAAAATGTGAAAAATAGGGCTAATGTTATTATAACATGTCTTTATCTGATACTTTTTGAGAAACATCGATTTCATCCAGTGGTCATTGCAAGCTTACGGACCGACAATAACAATCAAGACTCCTTTTAGCAAAGACCCAATCTATAAAAAAATAAATTGCACAAACAAAGGTTATTTCAAGGGGATGACTACCTCTGCAATGCTAACATGTGCCTACATTGCAGCGCTTAAAAGGAAAGATTCAACCATGTTGAATGTTGTATCGTATTTGTGCATCTCTGAGCGATGTTCTATCAATTCCTAGGGTCCTTTCATGTTTATCTGAGCTATTCGCTGTTCAAGCAGGCAAAAATACAGCCTGCTTGAACAGCGAATAGCTCAGATACACATGCAATGAACTTCGGAATTGATAGAGCAGTGATGCACATACGATATAACATTCAAAATGGGTGAATCTTTCCTTTTAGAGGATGGAGAAATAACATTTTGTTAAGATATGACCTGTTTCAAGTGTCAATGTACACGTGGTAGAATTCGCAAAGAATATCACTAAGTCCATTTCGTCTTGCTCTTAACTGTTGATTTTGTTAGATAATCTTTGGTGTAGTCACTTTAAATTCTGATCTCATGGGCAAGGTGTTAATTAACCTGTAGTTCCATAACATGAGATCTACATCAACAATGTTTGGCTTCATAGGAAAGATCAAACAAAATGCAATTACATTACAATTGTGCCAGCATCCAACTTTTTGTGTTTCCATGACAGCTGTTGGCGACCTCGGGAACTTGCCTGCAGAGGTTTTAGCAATGGCATCAGGCCTTGGCCAGCCAACTTTGGACTTTCGGGCAAGGCCGTCACAAACTGCTAAAACTCCAGAGGGAACGTTCGACTTGGCCTGCTCTGCCACTCCATCAATGACAAAGTATTACAGAAATCTATGGTGCTTTACATATTGCAAAACAGTGCTTATTAAGAAAAACAATAATTAGTACAATGCATTATGGTGCAGTCTGCTTGTTTTGGTGTGAAAACGTTTTAAGCGAGTAAAACAAATTAGCTCACTATTACAACAATTAAATATGAATTAGTCAATAGTAGCGAAGACCAAAGGGACGTTTAAAAGCTGGCTACTTTTCTGACTGATGAGAAGTATGTCTACTTGAACGTCTAGCTATTGAGTTTAGTTATAAAAAAAAAAACATGTTTAATTAAAGCGTATGTCTTCAGAAGGGCTCAACTGGTATAGCTGCCAATGTCATTTGAAGAGGTTCTTGTAATACTGATCATGTTGGATGCTAATGTTGCCAGCGCCGAAGGAATCAGATCCCTACACAGAAGTTAGACGTTTAGCGTTTTCTTTGATCATTATCCTTCAGAGGAATTACCCTAATTTACAGACACAAACACAAAATTGACTGTTGCCGCTGCCAGCCTTTACTGTGCTAGGTATTCCTTGGCTTTCTCCAGCCCCTCTTTGAGAAAATTGATGTACGTCGCAGTGGAGGGGTCCTCGAACTCCCACAGAGCCACAAATGTGGCGTTTTCCTCAGGCTTCATGGACGTCTCATCCAGGAAGTAATTAGCATCGACGTGGTGGACGTAGAGTCATTAGGAAAAAATTACGTCATTTTCACACAACCTTATTGGCGTTTTTTATTTTACTTGGGTCTGGCACAGGCACCAATTACATTCCCTTAAAGTGATGGCTCAGTTTTATTTAGAAGTTTTAGCTTATTTTCAACTTCCCTAGGCTATTGTCGTTTCCTCCAAACCAGTTAAATTTGTTAAGTATCCAAATCAAAGTGTATTGGTCGCACATACAGATTTGCATGCAGGGTTGGGTAGGTTACTTTCTAATTGTAAATCGTTAGTCAAATTTAATCTGATTACTTTGTTACTTTTAGTTTAATTTCCCCTTGAGGCATTAGACACATTATTTACAAATTGAATGACATCTACTGCTGGTCATATATGAATGTTGCATTGCACTTTGGGTTGGTTTTGTAGGCTTCTATCCCATTGCTTTCTACTACAGATAATCTAAATTGTATTATTATCTTTACATTGATAACCAAAGTCTGTCAGATTTCCAGTCATTCCAATTAATTTAATACCCCTTGATCTTCAAGAATATGACTTGGAAATATGGAAGTATAGATTAGCCTAATTGTTACACCTGAGCATAACCAAAAAATTATGGACTTATTAGCCTGCCCTACTCAATTGTTTATGATTTTGTTGTCATGGAGGACTGATTGGGCTCATTGCTTCAAGTTGAAAAATAAATGCTGCTCTCATGGAATGGAATGCTTTGAGCACTACTGAAAAATGCATACCATAAGCTGCATTTGCTATAGGCCTATTGTTTTTGTTGGTGACACTTTGATATCTTGATCATTTGCAGCTGTTTTAAAGGGCGAATCCACAGTTGAAACAATAACAAAGCTGCGTCTTTTGGTAAAATGCTGAGGGATGGGCCTGGAGAAATGTATCCACTCTCAGATTAAGACAGCTATGGATGCAAGGACTGACCATCCATGATATCACAATTATTGTTTTAACCATGTTATAACATTTACAATGTTTACAAACATTGGAGAAAAACAAGCTTATATATTTGTTTTTTTTAGTTGAACTAAGCTCATGAGCTATTTATAGGTTATATTCTTCAATAATCAATAGGTATATATCATTAATTTATACGTTTTAAAAAATGGATGTAGTGTCCTCGCGAGTGGCGCAGCGGTCTAAGGCACTGCACTGCATCGCAGTGCTAGAGGTGTCAGTACAGATCCAGGTTTGATCCAGGGCTGTGTCGCGACCGGGAGACCCATGAGGCAGCGCACAATTGGCACAGGGTCGTCCGAGTTAGGGGAAGGTTTGGCTGGCTGGGATGACCTTGTCCGATCGCGCTCTAGCGACTCCTTGTGACAGACGGGCACATGCACGCTGACTTCGGTTGCCAGCTGTACGGTGTTTCCACCAACACATTTGTGCGGCTGGCTTCCAGGTTAAGCGAGCAGTGTGTCAAGAAGCAGTGCGGCTTGGCGGGGTCGTGTTTTGGAGGATGCATGTCTCTCGACCTTCGCCTCTCCCGAGTCCGTACGGGAGTTGCAGCGATGGGCCAAGACTAACTACCAATTGGATATCATGAAAATGTTAAGTACAAAAAATCTAAAATATGGATCTACAAATTTCCCCTTTGTGTCCATCAAAACTGCTCGAGTTTGAGCATGTGTCCGTTAGGCCTATGGATAATTTTTTTGTCAGCACAAATTAGATTTAATATTAAAAGCCCTACTCGTGTTCTTAAATGAAACTCATTTTGACAGGATGGAGCACTTTACCACAGAGGAGTTTAGAAGGTAGGAACTCAAACTTTTATTCCATAGGCTGGGATCTGCAGCTGTTATAGGGGTAATAACATGGTAACAAAGTTGAAACGAGTTGTAAACTCACTGGACTAGGCTTGATGAGGAATCCCAGAGTTCCCTCGCCTGAAGACTAAGTCCAGATAGAAGTCTCTGGCGGCTCAAATGCAGGACACGGAGGGGCGAAGCGTGACTTGAAGGGCCGTGGGTGGAACATACTCAGCAGGGAGTGAATGAGAACCTGTGGGGAAACAAACAGTCACTGCTATGATCATGTATTTCATTCAAACAAGTTATAGGACATTTGATACAATTTGCTGCTGATAACACTAGACAGACTATGCTGAGGTAATAATAATGTAAACATATAGTCAAAGTAACACTTAGTCTTTGCCAAGGGTATAAGTGAAGATAAAAAAAATTTTTTATCAAAATGAAAGATCAGATACAGTCACTTCCAGAGACTGTACCTCTTTTCCTCGTTGTGCTGGAGCGTGGTAGCGATTGGCAGGTTACCCAGTGAAAATGTTGAGCTCACTCTGAATGACCAACCAGGTGTATCCCACCTCCCCTTTGTTTTGGGGGGGGCAGGAAGTCCCTGAACTGGCTGGCACTCTGCCAGGATCTCAGCCCTCTCAGGGAACTATGGGTAACCTGGTGAGACTGAGACTTAATTGTGAAATCTGGGTCACGTTATAGGGAAGACCCAGATGCAGACAGTGTCGAAGTAACAAAAGTTTATTACTAGAACGGGGGGCAGGCAAAACAACAGGTCAAGGGCAGGCAGAGGTCAGTAAGCCAGATCAGAGTCCAAAAGGGGGGGAGAAGAGACACCTGGTGGGGGGTGGAGACAATCACAGAGACCGGTGAAACAAAGCAGAGAAAGCCTGTTGTCACACCCTGATAAGTGTTGGAATGCCTATTTAAACCTTATTCTTTTTTGTCATTTATCACCATAAGTAATTTTATACTTTTAAAACCAACTCATAGACACAGCAGTAAAAAGTTTACAAGGTAGGATGTAATCTATTCTTGAGCTGGATTACAAATAACTTTATCTTAAATCACGGTAAGGCAACACCCAGTAATTATAATGTGAGTGTTTTGCTGGGTGTACTCTTCACCATTGTGTCAAGCTGCAGAGGTTAGGGTCTCTCCATTAGGGTCATCGGTCACTTGCTCTTCGAAATCCACTGGATGTGTGATCCCTGCGGGAAGGTGCGCAAGAGGTCACCAACAAATGATTGTGTGTGTGTTGGGTTTAATAATAATAAATGCCAATGCTCTTAGAAGTTGGGGTTACAAAAATGCACTATGATCTGTCCCAGACATATTGTGTGGGGCATCAAATTCAATGTCACTGGAGCGTGAGAAATGACACAAGACAAAATAAGGAGCTCTCATTGCGCAGAGGTCCCATTCCCGGTACCAGGAATTAAACTCACTATCCTGGCATTGCAAGTGCCATGCTCTACTAACTGAGCTACAGAGAACCAGAAAGATGAATTATATTGGATTTGAACGTGTTAGGATGCATAGGAAGGCTGGTGGTGAACCAGTGAGTTTCTCTGCGATGGTTTGAACTGAGGAAAAGGTCATGGTCTTTGTCCAAGGAAGAGAAAGAGGCCCTCTGCGCCCAGTGCTTTCTCTGCCACTTCCTGTTGGAGGAACACACAATGAGAGCTCCTTATTTTGTCGTGTCATTTCTCACACTCCAGTGACATTGAATTTGATGCCCCACACATGTCTGGGACAGATCATAGTGCATTTTTGTAACCCCAACTTCTAAGAGCTCTACAATTATGAAAACATTGTTTTGGATAAATAAATATGGCACTCAAGCAGCTACAATGTATCAGTTTATCAAAATGTACCAAAGTAGTGTACTGGGAGTTGAAAGTAAACATGGCAAGGAAGTGAGGGGATTAGTTTCTGTCGATTTGAGCTCCCGAGTGGCGCAGCGGTCTAAGGCACTGTATCTCAGTGCTAGAGACGTCACTACAGACACCCTGGTTTGAATCCAGGCTGTATCACAACCGGCTGTGATTGGGAGACCCATAGGTGGTGCACAATTGCGTTGTGTAGGCCGTCATTGTAAATAAGAATTTGTTCTTAAATGACTTGCCAGGTTAAATACAGAATGATGCTGAGCCTCTGATTTTTCACCTCAAAATGTATGCCAACAAAAACTATTGATTGCAATGTTAAACAAATCACACAACTCTATGCCCAAGGACTATTTCCACTTACAATTTTACAAAAACGCATGCAATTGAAGAACAGTGCACATGTAAAGTTTTGTGACAGAATGACAGTAAAATCTCCTTCAGTTTGTGACAAAGTTTTCCAAAACTGTCTGCAGAAAGAATGAAGTGTCAGCTATGATATGACACCTTGGGCTCTATTTTAACAAACTTAATAATACATTGGAAAATCTGGGTGTGTGTCAGAAATATGTTTGCGGAAATTATGAGGACAAGAGCTGGAGGTGGCGTGAAATGGCTAGATTTTGATGAATAAATGAATTATAGGTGTGACAACAGCTTGGCCACCTTCATGGCTTAATACTGCATGTAATTGTCTCAATCTGTAGGTTATTGACTATCTTTGCTTTGTCATCAACTTAAATTCGTCTGGGGACACGGAATATTCTCTTCCTAGTCTGTTGTAGATTGATACAGTTTATTAAATAGCATAGGCTACAGTAACAAGTAAAATAAAGTCACCAGATCATCGTTCCATGATGGTCATATAGCCTACATTGAGGGGTTTTTATGCACATCTAAAACACTGTACAATAGCATACGTAGATAAAAAAGGTGATGCTCCCAACTTGATTTTTTTAATAAAGCTTTGGTGATTAAGATTTATTTCAAAGCGGTCTAAGGAGCGAAACCCTTTATGATAGTCTTAACTACTTGGCGAATGCATTTGGCAGGACCAAAAAAAACAGCCTGCAAGGAAATGGGACATTTTGTTTCTAAATACGAGGTTTACGGGCAAAAAAAAGCACAAATTAAATTCAAGGGCTTTATTAGCATGGGAAACATATGTTATCATTGCCAAAGCAAGTGAAGTAGATAAACAAAAGTGAAATAAACAATACAAATGAACAGTAAACATTACTCACAGAAGTTCCAAAAGAATAAAAACATTTCAAATGGCATATGTCTATATACAGTGTTGTAACGATGTGTAAATAGTTAAAGTACAAAAAGGAAAATAAATATGTAAATAGAAATATGGGTTGTATATATGAAGGTGATTGTTCTTCACTGGTTGCCCTTTTCTTGTGGCAACAGATCACAAATCTTGCTGCTGAGATGGCACACTGTGGTATTCCACCCAGTGTATGTGTGTGTATATATATATATATATAATCTAAAATCGGGTTTGTTTTCTAATTCTTTGTGGATCTGTGTATTTAGAGGGAAATATGTCTCTCTTATATGGTCATACATTTGGCAGGAGGTTAGGAAGTACAGCTCAGTTTCCACCTCATTTTGTGGGCAGTGTGTACATATCCTATCTTCTCTTGAGAGCCAAGTCTGCCTACTGCGGCCTTTCTCAATAGCAAGGTTATGCTCACTAAGTCTGTACATAGTCAGTGTTCCTTAAGTTTGGGTCAGTCAGTGGTCAGGTATTCTGTCACTGTGTATTCTCTGTTTAGGGCCAAATAGCATTCTAGTTCTCTTTTTTTGTTAATTCTTTCCAATGTGTCAAGTAACTATCTTTTTGTTTTCTCATGACTTCTTGGGTATAATTGTGTTGCTGTCCTGGGGCTCTGTGGGGTCTGTTTGTGAACAGTGCCCCAGGACCAGCTTGCTTAGGGTACTCTTCTCCAGGTTCATCTCTCTGTAGGTGATGGCTTTGTTATGGAAGGTTTGGGAATCGCTTCCTTTTAGGTGGTTGTAGAATTTAACTGCTCTTTTCTGGATTTTGATTATTAGCGGGTATCGGCCTAATTCTGCTCTGCATGCATTATTTGGCGTTTGTCCCATTTTGTGAATTCTTGGTTGGTGAGCGGACCCCAGACCTCACATCCATAACGGTCAATGGGTTCTAACTGATTCAAGTATTTTTTGCCAGATCCTAATTGGTATGTTGAATTTTATGTTCCTTTTGATGGCATAGAAGGCCCTTCTTGCCTTGTCTCTCAGCTCGTTCACAGCTTTGTCGAAGTTACCTGTGGCGCTGATGTTTAGGCCGAGGTATGTATAGTTCGTGTGCTCAAGGGCAACAGTGTCTAGATGGAATTTGTATTTGTGGTCCTGGCAACTGGACATTTTTTGGAACACCATTATTTTTGTCTTACTGAGATTTACTGTCAGGGCCCAGGTCTGGCAGAAGATCTAGGTGCTGCTGTCTTGTTCCATGTGCATATGGGCACTGTGTGTCACGGCTGGATAGGCTGTGCTTCCACTGTCAAAATCCATGCCATAACCAACTGCTTTACCACCAAGACCAGATTTTGGTTGGTCTTAAATAACCGCAAGAGCTGCCTGAATTTAGCACACATTTTAAAGGACATACCTCAGATGTTTTGCACCCCTCACTTCAGCGCAAGCAAGCTCATATAAAACAGGTAATTTACCAATCCTGGCGCTAGAGTTTGAAAACAGAAGAGCGCCGGCTTTCACAGGTCGAAATTGCAAACGAGAGTGCGTTTGACAATTGCACTTGCTTAATGGCAGCTGACAATATAGTCCCTTGAGTTTGAAAAAAATCTATTTTGATTATTGAACTACAGTAAGTGAAGGGGATTAATACCTAACAGAATGACGGTAACATAATTAAATCATGGGTCCCTGATCTGTACTACACAGAAATCAAATTTTCTTTACTGTACTCAGGGGCGCGGCCTGGGATTTTGGGCCCCACCACCACAGGCCACACCAACCCTGCGCAATTGCTGTAACCACACACCTCCAGAACCTAATTGACCTACTCAAAGCTTAAAATAACTACCTTTGCATGCTTGCAACTCTCTTGTAATTCAAAATTTACTGTGCAATATTTACTGACAGTGAGCTGTGAAAATATAACACTGTGGAGACATGCATGCAACATTCTGCATAGTGGAATTCACTATTTGATGCAAGACTGATACCCTCTATAAGAAATGTGCTAAAGTCCATCTTTTACAGTCTAAATGTAATTTTTATGGGAAAATTCTCTTAACATTAATAAATAACTTATACATTAACCTCTTCAATTAAAATAAATTAACATTATCTATAGAATGATATAATAAAATCAGCAGCAGATTTTTGAACTAAGTATACATACCAACTAAAAAATAAGCAGCTGTAAAAGTGGAAAAATGGAAATGAAAAGGCCTGATGGTGACGCTAGAGGAAAGGTCAAGTGGTCACCAAATCAATAGGTTTCTTCCACTTGGGGGTCTTGATTGTGCACAACAAATTCTATATCTTGTTCTGTCTGTTTTCAGTCTTGTTCTCAGCCTGTGGGCATCATGTGTGTAGTGATCCAATATCCATAGCCATGCCATTTAAGTTATCACTGGCCCTTGCTCAGCCTTACTCACCAAGAGCCCAGCGCCGAGCCTTCTTGCTAGCAAAGTCACTGATCAGCTTGTTTTTCAACATCCTCACTGTGTCTGTCTCTTTCTGTGCACCTTATCATCTGCATTGGTACTGCCGGCACTGTCTTTCACCTCTTCCACACTCCTCCCTGACAAAACTGTATCACCTGAAGAGGGTCCTGGCTCTGTAGAGAGTAAATGATGCATATGATAATATATCCTATAATATAATACCATTTGTAATAACATCACCAACATTTCAGTTACTACTATTTTGTTGACTTAAATTAGCTGCATGCACCACAGAAAAAATTAAACGGCACTGAATCCTGCAGAATATTGACCCAAACTACCTGCAGTTGCGTATCACCACCACTAGACCATGTTTCAGTCTGCATCAAAGCCATGGAGACATACCTTGGTCATATGACTTGAAGGTGTTATTTTAACATTGGCTGTAACTTTAGTCAGTCACTCAATGCGTCAAACTGTCCAGCATCCAATACAGACTATAGGCTTTTTTTGTTTCATATAATGATCAAATTATGTGGAAAAATAATTAGTGTTTGAAATCTCATCATTGAAAAGGATTTAATCATTTTACTTTTTTTCATAATAAAAAAATTAATTCCCACTGACCCCCTGCAATTATGCCAACTGACATTCAACACAATGCTGCTCACCTCCTTCAGTTGGGAGTAGTGCTGGTTGAGGGGGATGGGGAGACAGGGCTGCTGAGCCTGAAGCTGCATCTGTTGTGGATGGCACCAGACGGGGACCGAGGTAAAGACAGATTCAGGTTGGATATTCAACGAATATTCACCTGTAGTTTTCCTTACGTCCACCAACAGCAGTTAGGGACCGTCAACATAGTGACAAACCAAATCTTTCAAATTATCATAGCTCTTTAATCATTACTCCTCAACTGGTTCTAGCTAACCCGATGGCAGACACACATTGTATACTTCTTTTGTCGATTTTACATCTCGCACTATTTTAAATTATTTATTACAATAGGTCCCTGGTCATGTGACCTACTGACTTCAATCAAGGTTCAGAATGTACACTCAGTTGGCCTACACAATGCACACACTTTTGTTTGTCCATTTTCATGTCACGCAATTTTGAGAATTTTCAACATTTCAAATTTCAATAGCTCCTTTGCCATGTGACCTACTGACCTCAAGGCACAGAATGTCCACTGACTACCCTTCTAAACTCAGCAAAAAAAGAAACGCCCCTTTTTCAGGACCCTGTCTTTCAAAGATAATTAGTAAAAATACAAATAACTTCACAGATCTTCATTGTAAAGGGTTAAACACTGTTTCCCATGCTTGTTCAATGAACCATAAACAATTGATGAACATGCACCTGTGGAACGGTCGTTAAGACAGACGGTAGGCAATTATGGTCACAGTTATGAAAACTTAGGACACTAAAGAGGCCTTTCTACTGACTCTGAAAAACACCAAAAGAAAGATGCCCAGGGTCCCTGCTCATCTGTGTGAACGTGCCTTGCGACTGCAGATGTGGCCAGGGCAATAAATTGCAATGTGCATACTGTGAGACGCCTAAAGACAGCGCTACAGGGAGACAGGACGGACAGCTGATCGTCCTCGCAGTGGCAGACCACATGTAACAACACCTGCACAGGATCGGTACATCTGAACATCACACCTGTGGGACAGGTACAGGATGGCAACAACTGCCCGAGTTACACCAGGAACGCACAATCCCTCCATCAGTGCTCAGACTGTCCGCAATAGGCTGAGAGAGGCTGGACTGAGGGCTTGTAGGCCTGTTGTAAGGCAGGTCCTCACCAGACATCACCGGCAACAGCGTCGCCTACGGGCACAAATCCACCGTCGCTGGACCAGACAGGACTGGCAAAAAGTGCTCTTCACTGACGAGTTGCGGTTTTGTCTCGCCAGGGGTGATGGTCGGATTCTCATTTATCATCGAAGGAATGAGCGTTACACCGAGGCCTGTACTCTGGAGCGGGATCGATTTGGAGGTGGAGGGTCCGTTATGGTCTGGGACGGTGTGTCACAGCATCATCGGACTGAGCTTGTTGTCATTGCAGGCAATCTCAACGCTGTGTGTTACAAGGAATACATCCTCCTCCCTCATGTGGTACCCTTCCTGTAGGCTCATAATGACATGACCCTCCAGCATGACAATGCCACCAGCTATACTGCTCGTTCTGTACGTGATTTCCTGCAAGACAGGAATGTCAGTGTTCTGCAATGGCCAGCGAAGAGCCCGGATCTCAATCCCATTGAGCACGTCTGGGACCTGTTGGATTGGAGGGTGAGGGCTAGGGCCATTCCCTCCAGAAATGTCTGGGAACTTGCAGGTGCTTTAGTGGAAGAGTGGGGTAACATCTCAAAGCAAGAACTGGCAAATCTGGTGCAGTCCATGATGCAGCTGGNGTGTTCTGCAATGGCCAGCGAAGAGCCCGGATCTCAATCCCATTGAGCACGTCTGGGACCTGTTGGATTGGAGGGTGAGGGCTAGGGCCATTCCCCCCCAGAAAATGTCCAGGAACTTGCAGGTGCCTTGGTGGAAGAGTGGAGTAACATCTCACAGCAAGAACTGGCAAATCTGGTGTAGTCCATGGTGGCCACACCAGATACTGACTGTTACTTTTGACCCCCCTTTGTTCAGGGACACATTACATTTCTGTTAGTCACATGTCTGTGGAACTTGTTCAGTTTGTCTGTTGTTGACTCTTGTTATGTTCATACTAATATTTACACGTTACGTTTGCTGAAAATAAACACAGTTGACAGTGAGGACGTTTCTTTTTTTGCTGAGTTTGTTGCACACCCTTTAGTTTGTCAATTTCTCACACTAATTTTTCCAAATTTCAATAGCTCCTTGGTCATGTAACCTACAGACTTCAAACAAGGTTCAGAATGTCCACTGACTACCCTTCTATATTGCACACCATTTAGTTTGTCCATTTTCATCTCACACATTCAAATGTCAATAGCTCCTTGGTCATGTGACTTCAAACAATGTTCAGAATGTACACTCAGTGGGCCTACACACTGCACACCCTTTAGTTTGTCCATTTATCTCTCGCAATTTTACATGAATTTTCAATATTTGTCAATGTTTCTAATTTCAATAGCTCCTTGGTAATGAGACCTACTGACCTCAAACTACTTTCAATATCTCCACGGACTGGCGGAGACAGGCGCCACAAGGCATCCAGTGTGGTAAAGTGACCCATCCCGGAGAAGCTGGCGGGAGCCCCAGGGAGAGTTCACTTTTCTTTGTGAAGGGCAGGGCGCCCTGGAATGGGTTCGCCCCAGGAGGGGCCCAAGCCCAGGAAAGCGTTGCGTTTCGGCGGCGTCCGGTGAGCTCTCCCTGGCCCTTGAAAATCCGGGGGAAGAGGGTGTAAATCTCACGCCGGGCCGTACCCATATCCGCAGCAGGTCTCCAAGGTGAACAACCTCTGGCATGTTATAACAATGTAGGTAAGGGAAGTTTGAGGTCAGTCATGACCAAGGCGCTATTGAAATTAGAAAGTTGGAAAAATGTATGTAAAATTGTGAGATGAAAGGGGACAAACTAAAGGATGTGCAATGTGTAGGCCCACAGTGTACATTCTGAACCTTGTTTGAGGTCAGTAGGTCACATGATCAAGGAGACATTACTAGGTATACAAAAAGATGCTCACATTTCCACATGTTTATAAGCTTTGCAAAGCGAATTAATGTCCAAATCGTGAAAATAAGACCTGTGCAATGTTGTGCGCAATTTTTTCCAACATCATGAAACTTATTTGGAGTCTGTGGCTCAAGTGGTTTGAAAGCGCAAATATCCTACCTGAAACTGTCTTTACCTCGGTCAGGCAGGGACAACTGATTTAGTATGAATAGTGTAGCAATATTGTTACACAGGAAATGGAAACCAGTTGTTACTTTATTAATGTGCTGGTTGACAACATGCCTAGTAAAGTTTGCTTAACTATATATCTTTGTCTGTCTTGACTGCAACACAAAGCATATTGAAACACGGTGGCAGCGGTACTCAAAATAACCTGGATCTCATAGATGTAAATGAAGAATACATCCCAGGCGGCACAAAAGACAATCTCGCTGTTGAAGTAATTGCAGCACTGGACACATTTTGCAGCACACAGAACATTTTGTGATACCAAGAAAAATTAAACAATTGAGAGAATTTTTTAATGCGAAGTCAGGGCCAAGATGAGAGTTTAGACAAATATCTCACTGAATTGAGGACTCTAGTGGCCACCTGCAACTTTGGAGTAATCACAGACAGGATTGCGTGTGGCACGTGTGACCCACACTTAAGAGAGCGCTTACTCAGAGAGACTGATCTCAGTTTAGAGAAATGCATATAGATTGGAAGAGCTGTCCAAAGAGCTAAAGTCATAAATGTGCAGGGCCCTGTAGCAGTGCATGCAGTAACACCGAAAGAGAAACCGAGAGGGAGAGGAGACCCTACAAAGGGACAGAGCATAATACAATGCAGATACTGTGGACGGACACATGAGAGAAAAGGAAAAGTGCCCTGCATATGGACAAAAATGTAAATCCTGTGGAAAAAAACAATCACTTCTCTACAGTTTGCAAAAGTGCAGGGACCAGCAAGAGAAACAGAGGTCTGGCAATGGAAAATGCGTCATCTGACTCAGAGAGCGGTGAGGATGTTCTGTGCATCACACTAGGGCCAAAGTCAGAGAGCATTAACGGGGTGCAGGAGAAAACCACAGACCCCAATGCAGCTCTCTTTGCAACCATGCTGGTCAACAAAAAGTCAAGTCAGATTTCAGCTAGATTGTGGTGCTAGTTGTAATGTTATCCCTGCAAACCTCATAAAAGCCAGTCACCTAGAGCCCTGCAGTCAGGTATTGGTGATGTATAACAAGAGCACTCTGACGCCACTGGGGAAGTGCACACTTAAAGTGCTCAATCCACGCAATAAGAAAACCTACCGAGTTGAATGTGCACAGGCCCATTCTAGGCAGTAAGGCTATCCAGGCAATGGAGTTGATTACTGTGCAGCATCACAACATCCTGGCCATTGAGAAAACAACAGGATCCTGGACTAAAGAGCAAATTAAACAGGAGTACTCTGCTGTATTCCAGGGAGATGGATGCCTACCCGGCAAGCTGAAAGTGGATGAGCGAGTGGAGCCCGTCCAGCTGCCAAAGAGAAGAGTGCCAGTAGCGCTATATAAACCACTCAAAGAGGAGCTCAGTGGTCTAGAGAAAAGGATGATAAAAGCAGTTGAAAAAAAGCACAGATTGGATTAGTGAAGAAACCGTCTGAAAAGCTAAGAGTGTGTATTGATCCGAAACCTCTCAAGACGCTCAAGAGGAGCCATTACTCACTTCCCACTATTGAAGACGTGCTGCCAGATCTGAACAGAGCACGCGTGTTCTGTTTGTGATTTAAAAACAGATTTTGGCATGTGGAACTGGAGGAGGAATCCAGCTATCTCACCACGCTCTCTACTCCCATGGGACGCTACAGGTGGCAGCGCATGCCAACGGGAATCAGTCCAGCCCCAGAGATCTTTCAGAGGAAGTTGAACCAGGCAATGGAAGGCCTTCCAGGAGTCAAAATCATTGCAGATGACATCCTGATTGTGGGAGGAGGAGACAATGATGAAGCGGCGACTCTGGACCATGACAAAAACCTGAAAATGCTCCTGGACAGATGCAGGAAGCTCAATATCAAGCTGAATCCGGAGAAGCTGCAGCTCAGGCTGAAGGAAGTGCCCTACATTGGCCACCTGCTAACATCAGAGGGGTTGAAAGTGGACCCAGGAAAAGTGACAGCCATCAAACAGATGCCTAGGCCTACAGATGTGCAGGGGGTGCAGCGCTTCCTGGGCATGGTAAACTACCTAGCCAAGTTCAGCAGCCACGCCGCGGAGCTCTGCAAGCCATTGCGACAGCTAACACACAAGGACTCACTGTGGGAGTGGTCAGAGACATGAGCAGGCTTTCAATAAAATCAGGGATACCATTGCACAGACCCCTGTGCTGTAATACTACAACCCAACAGAGCAGCTCGTACTACAGTGTGATGCTTCAGAGAGTGGGTTAGGAGCAGTCTTGATGCAGGGAGGACAACCAATAGCATAAGCTAGCAGAGCCCTGACAGAGACTGAAAAAGGGTATGCACAGATAGAGAAGGAGCTGCTTGCAGTGGTGTTTGGCATGGAGAGGTTCCATCAGCTCACATATGGACGAACTGTGGAAGTGCAGTCAGATCACAAGCCTCTAGAGAGCATCATGACAAAGCCTCTCCACAGCACACCAAAAAGACTACAACGCATGTACATGAGACTCCAAAACTACGAGGTCAGTCTCCGATATGTTCCCGGGAAAACATGTGGTGCTGGCCGACACCCTGAGCAGGGCGTACCTCACAGAACAAGACAACAGAGGCCTTATGGTGGTCGAAGTGGAATCAATCAATATGATACACTACCTCCCTGTGTCAAGCGAGAGACTAAAGCACATCCAGAGAGCCACTGAGCTGAACCAGGAGCTCCAGACATTGAAAAATGTGATCCTGCAGGGGTGGCCTGAAGTGAAAGGACTAGTAGCCATGTATTTTCACAACAGAGATGAGCGGAGTGCGCAAAATGGAGTTATCTTCAGAGGTGAGCGAGTCGTTGTGCCTACTGCCCTCAGGTCAGAGATAATGCAGAGAATCCATTCCTCACACATAAGAACAGAGGGATGTCTGAGAAGAGCTCGCGAGTGTGTCTACTGGCCAGGCATGAATGCACAGCTGAGAACATACATGGCACAATGTAGCACCTGCACTGCATGGGGTATGAAGCAGCAGAAAGAAACGTTGAGGCCACACGAAGCACCAAAGCGTCCCTGGGAAAGAAATAAGGACTGACCTGTTCTAGTTAAACGACAGAGACTGCATGGTCACAGTTGATTATCTCTTCAACTTCTGGGAAGTGGACCATTTGGAGAACACACAGTCAAAAACAGTCATTCGAAAACTGAAGACACACTTTGCACGTCATGGGATACCTGACATCCTTTACTCAGACAATGACCCCAGTGCTCTTCAGACGAGTTCCGAAGTTTCAGCAAGGCTTGGGACTTTACACACAAAACATTGTCTCCAGGATACTCGCAAAGAAATGGGAAAGTGGAATCGGCAGTGAAAACAGCCAAAAGACTGATGGCAAAAGCAAAGAGAGCAGGTGCTGACCCATACCTGGCCATGCTGGATCATAGAAATACCCCGTCACAAGGAACAGACAGCAGCCCTGCAATGGTGCTCATGGGAAGACGTACAAAGACAGTACTTACAATGAGTGAAAATCTTCTGAGACTGGGGATGGCAAACTGTCAGCTGGAGAAGTTCAAAGAAAGACAACAGAAACAGGCAAAGTATTACGACACCTCCGCTCAGGATCTCAGAGCTGCAACGAGATGACAGGGTGAGAGTTCAGCCACTCACAGGACAGAAACAGTGGTGGCAGAGGGCCACAGTAGTCAGACCTGTGGAGCAAAGGTCCTACGAGGTGAAGACAGAACAGGGCCAAGTCATCAGGAGGTACAGGCGACACCTGAGGAAGAGCAGAAAAAGAGGATTTCCCCAATGTTGAGAAGCCTGGCACAGAGCCAGTAAACAGAGCACCAGCTGACGCCCAGCAGGGTGCTGAACACAACCTAGAGGTGAATGCTGCACCTCAACAAGAAGATCCAAACATCTCAGGTCAAGCACCTCCTGATGTAATCAACACTGCCCACATAAGGTCTGGTAGGGACATCCGAAGACCTATACACCTGAAAGAATGTGTGAAGGTAAAAAATATATAATTAAATGGACAGTCAGACAGTTAACAAACATGCAGTTCACATTCCAATTTATTGCAGACATGGACTACAAGCCAAAGTTAGGTGGTCTGCCTTTGTTGTAAAAAAAAAAATGTTTTAATTAAAAAGAGAACATGTAGCAATATTGATGTTACACAGGAAACGGAAACCAGTTGTTACTTTATTAATGTGCTGGTTGACAACATGCCTAGTAAAGTTTGCTTAACTATATATCTTTGTCTGTCGTGACTACAACACAAAGCATATTGAAACAAATAGCTTGCTAAAAGTTTGCCTGCATTGATTAAAAGTCGGCTAAAGGAGGAGCGAAATGTAAACCCTCCGAATTTTCTGTCAATATATTAAGAACTTAACGTTAATGTTGGGGGAGCAAAAAGAGCCTATTTCACTATGGACTAACGTTAAGCTAACAGGTTAATTTCCACCATTCACGGACTACACCCACCTTTCTCTGTGACAAGCTGTCGCCATTTTTTCTCCTGTCTTTTCGTTTTTGGAAGCCAGATTTTTCTTTAGGAAACTGAGACATGATGCTCCACCGGCACTTCTCACTGGCAATTCACTGCTAGCAAGTACAGTTCGTGCCTGGTTTGGGGGCAGGACCGAACCATTTCATGTAAATAGAGGGGGGAAGGTTGAGCAATACAGAGGCTCTCTGGATGTTTACTTTTTTGCCAAAAACAAGAAAAGAAAATGAAACCGTTAGTTTTGAGTACATTTTAAATACAACAAAAAAAATTACCTAAAATGTTCGAATAATTTTTTCGGGACCATTTTTTCGGGTCACGCCCTGTACTGTTCAAACTTGTAAAAATAGATGTCTAAATTTCAACTACTTTTCAACGTCCATGAACGTTCGCTGTCGTTCGAGATTCTGCACAGATTATTAGAGCAACTGTGAAAATCTCCACAGACCTGCGATGATCTATGCATGCTATCTTGAACATGCACGCTTAATATCATTACATAAGACATTAACAGTAACCTCAAAATGTGGACATGGAAGTGTTACTCATTTTAAGGTTGAATGTTACATTAGTTTGTAAGATAGCCTTTAGGCTATTTACTATATTACAAAATGAATATTGAATTGTGTTTAGTTGACAATGCAAGGAGATGTACAGTGCATTTGGAAAGTATTCAGACCCCTTGACTTTTTCTACATTATGTTACAGCCATGTTCTAAAATGGATTAAATAGTTTCCCCCCCCCCCTCAAATCTACACACAATACCCCAATTACGACATAGCAAAAACAAATGCATTCAAAATAAAAAACAGAAATACCGTATGTAAATAAGTATTCAGACCCTTCGCTATGAAACTCGAAATTGAGCTGAGGTAAATCCTGTTTCCATTGATCCTTGAGATCTTTCCACAACTTGGGAGTCCATCTGTGGTAAATTTAAATTGATTGGACATGATTTGAAAGGCACACCGGTCAACATAAGGTCCCACAGTTGACAGTGCATGTCAGAGCAAAAACCAAGCCATGAGGTTTAAGGAATTGTCCGTAGAGCTCTGAGACAGGATTGTGTCGAGGCACAGATCTGGGGAAGGGTACCAAAACATTTATGCAGCATTGAAGGTCCCCAAGAACACAGTGGCTTCCATCATTCTTAAATGGAAGCCATTTGGAACCATCAAGACTCTTCCTAGAGCTGGCCGCCCGGCCAAACTGAGCAATCGGGAGAAGGGCCTTTGTCAGGGAGGTGACCAAGAACCTGATGGTCACTCTGACAGAGCTCCAGAGTTCCTCTGTGGAGATGGGAGAACCTTCCAGAAGAAAACCATCTCTGCAGCACTCCACCAATCAGGCCTTTATTGTAGGGTGGTCAGACGGAAGCCATTCCTCAATAAAAAGTACATGACAGCCCGCTTGGAGTTAGCCAAAAGGGACCTAAAGGACTCTGACCATAAGAAACAAGATTCTCTAGTCTGATGAAACCAAGATAGGTATCACAATTCCAGTGGGTCAGAAGTTTACATACACTAAGTTGACTGTGCCTTTAAACAGCTTGGGAAATTCCAGAAAACGATGTCATGGCTTTAGAAGCTTCTGATTGACTCAAATGATGTCAATTAGTCTATTGGGGGTGTACCTGTGGATGTATTTCAAGGCCTGCCTTCAAACTCAGTGCCTCCTTGCTTGACATCATGGGAAAATCAAAAGAAATCAGCCAAGACCGCAGAAGAAATTGTAGACCACAAGTCTGCTTCATCCTTGGGAGCAATTTCCAAATGCCTGAAGGTACCACATTCATCTGTACAAACAATAGTATGCAAGTATAAACACCATGGGACCACGCATCCTACCGCTCATGAAAGAGACGCGTTCTGTCTCCTAGAGATGAACGTACTTTGGTGCGAAAAGTGCAAATCAATCCAGAAGGCAGCAAAGGACCTTGTGGAGATGCTGGAGGAAACAGGTACAAAAGTTCTATATCCACAGTAAAACGAGTCCTATATCGACATAACCTGAAAGGCTGCTCAGCAAGGAAGAAGCCACTGCTCCAAAACCGCCATAAAAAAGCCAGAGTATAGTTTGCAACTGCACACGGGGACAAAGATCGTACTTTTTGGAGAAATGTCCTCTGGTCTGATGAAACAAAAATATAACTGTTTGGCCATAATGACCATTGTTATGTTTGGAGGAAAAAGGGGGATGCTTGCAAGGCGAAGAACACCATCCCAACCGTGAAGCACAGGGGTGGTAGCATCATGTTGTGGGAGTGCTTTGCTGCAGGAGGGACTGGTGCACTTCACACAATAGATGGCATCGTGAGGCAGGAAAATTATGTGCATATATTGAAGCAACATCTCAAGACATCAGTCAGGAAGTTAAAGCTTGGTCGCAAATGAGTCTTCCAAATGGACAACGACCCCAAGCATAATTCCAAAGTTGTGGCAAAATGGCTTAAGGACAACAAAGTGAAGGTATTGGAGTGGCCATCACAAAGCCCTAACCTCAATCCTATAGAAAATATGTGGGCAGAACTGAAAAAGTGTGTGCGATCAAGGAAGCCTACAAACCGGACTCAGTTACACCAGCTCTGTCAGGAAGAATGGGTCAAAATTCACCCAACTTATTGTGGGAAGTTGTGGAAGGCTACCTGAAACATTTAACCCAAGTTAAACAATTTAAAGGCAATGCTACCAAATACTAATTGAGTGCATGTAAACTTCTGACCCACTGGGAATGTGATGAAAGAAATAAAAGCTGAAAAATCATTGACATTTCACATTCTTAAAATAAAGTGGTGATCCTAACTGACCTAAGACAGGGAATTTTTACTAGGATTAAATGTCAGGAATTGTGAAAAACTGAGTTTAAATGTATTTGGCTAAGGTGTATGTAAACTTCCGACTTCAGCTGTATCAAAAACTACTATACTTGTAAGACAGACGCATGCATTAATTTATTTCCGAACACTGAAGAGGGAGGCTTGTTTGGCTGGTGCTAGCACATGGGCAGATGAAATACACCACTGGAATGCTGATTAAGGTGTTTACATGTCCTAATAACTAGAAAGATTGCTCAGAAAACTAGGTGTTTTAATCGGTGTATGCTTACTTCGATTTTGACCTTATAACAATTAAATGGCTCCGCCTTTTCCTGGTTGCTAAAACGATAATAGGTTGCCTAATTTCAGTTTGTGACAAAACAAGCAATCGCTTGTGTAGAGAATTGTACCATCTAAAATGCTGGGAAATATCTTTTCAACAACCCAAAATATTGTTTTCAGCCGGTGTACAAAACCGAAAGTAACAGACGCAAAAACTAAACTTAACGGGAAGCATAGAAATAGTGCACATACGTCTTAAGACTTCCTTTCAATGAGAATAACAGATCTATAACTCACATTTCTATGCGAATTTGGTCAGACCGCCCAAAAAGTTACATATTGCAGCTTTAACAAAAATATTTCACAAACACCAACGCGATGCTGACTGGTACTTTAATTGCATTTAAGATCAACAGTGAATTGTAGGAGCACAAACTGTGCTTTACAATTGCATTTCAGCTCAAGTTACAATCTCAAGTAATATGAGTAGCTCTATCTATCCTATATATTTAATTGTGAATTCAGCACTATATTCAATGTTGTTTGGTTGCACAGGCATTGAAATCCGATTCTAACAATATTTCATAATTTGCCATTAGATAGAGATGCCAGCCTGCTGCAAGCATGACAAAATTATAAATCTGGCTAAAATAGAAACTGGCATCCAGCCAATCACCACATTTCCTTTTAATTGTTTGCTCCACATGTGACATTTACATTGAATGTATAAAAACATCTATACATATGTAATGCAAAGCAATGTCCGTAGCTCAGAGCCACGAAAAAGGTGTTCTGGAACCTGGGTGAAAGTAATGGTCAAAGAAAGGCAGTCCACCTTCTCTTCCACCTCTACAGTTTTGTGGGGTATGTAAGAACCCATACCTGCAGCTCTCTCTGCTTCTGCCTGAGTGCAAGGTTCCTCCTTCAACAGCTTAATCCTGAACAGAGTGTGGGAGAGATGGAAGGAATGCAGATGCTCAGTCATCAAAATAAAAATCTAAGTTGTAATACTCGGGTGCTGTGGAGGAAGGCTCGTCACAGGAACAATGGACTGCTTCAAACAAAAATAGTGGGGATCTTACCATTTTTCTTGTGCACGTTGGTTTTAAAGTGCTCTTTCAGATCAACAAAATATAATCTGCAATCAAAACAAATGCACATTCAACTACGGCTTTTAGTTTCCAGTTGCCGAAATGTTTCCAGTTAACAATTTGAATAGCTGCAAGAAAGCGCAACGTACAGTCGTGGCCAAAAGTTGAGAATGACACAAATATTCATTTTCACAAAGTCTGCTGCCTCAGTTTGTATGATGGCAATTTGCATATACTCCAGAATGTTATGAAGAGTGATCAGATGAATTGCAAAGTCCCTCTTTGCCATGCAAATGAACTGAATCCCCCCAAAACATTTACACACTGCATTTCAGCCCTGCCACAAAAGGACCAGCTGACATCATGTCAGTGATTCTCTCATTAACACAGGTATGAGTGTTGACGAGTACAAGGCTGGAGCTCACTCAATAAAAGCCTTTGACACTTATGAAATGCTTGTAATTATACTTCAGTATTCCATAGTAACATCTGACAAATATATCTAAAGACATTGAAGCAGCAAATTTTGTGGAAATGTATATTTGTGTCATTCTCAAAACTTTTGGCCACGACTGTAGACAGTAATGCTGGGCACAACCAGTGACATAGTCCACCTTCTTTTTTTGAGCAACTTGGTTTTTGTTGAAGGTCTTCATGTCTGCATGGATTTGGTCATATATCGCTTTGTCTTCCATGTCTTGCTAATACTCTTCTTCCTGGTACCGTTGTGGTTCCCGATCTGTTTGGATGTACCCATGGTGGTACAGAGAGCCTTCTATTAACGTTACCTATTGGAATAATAAAATGAGTGATTATATGAGAGACACACCCAGTTAAGTGGACCGGAATTTAATTTTTCAATGGTAAACTGCATGAGTGAACTAGCTAACTCCATGTATTCACCACCTTTGGCTAACTGTTGCTAGTTAACGTTAGTCAGTAGTAGCCAACTAACGTTACAGCAGTTATTGCGACAAGACCAGTTTCTGATCAAACATACAAATCTATGTGAGAATTAACACCTTTTACAACACACTTCTAGTTACAAAACGATTGTAAGGCATTTCTGAAGTCATAACACAGAATTAAACGCACCCTGTCGCTTATTTTCCCTCCAAATCTTGTTGTTCGTTTTTAGCTTGCCAACGAACTAGCTTCTTTCACACATTTGACAGAATCATTTCCGGGTTAATAATTTAGAAACACTCCACTAGAGGAAGCCAAAGCACAGACCAACATAATATGAGTTCATCTGTGCAAAAGTTATTATGGACCTTGATGAATAATAAATAACTAGTTACAATTATGTATATAGTTCATATGTACATAGTTTTATGTATATAGTCTTAATTCATTCCTACCTAGATTTTTGTGTATTACTGCACTGCCGGAGCTAAAAGAACAAGCATTTCGCTACACCCGTAATAACATCTGCTAATCACGTGTATGTGACCAATAAAATTTGATTTGAAGGATAAATAGTTTATTTCTGGGCTCCCGAGTGGCGCAGCGGTCTAGGGCACTGCATCTCAGGGCAAGAGGCGTTACTACAGTCCCAAGTTCGAATCCAGGCTGTATCACATCCGGCCATGATTGGGAGTCCCATAAGGCGGCGCACAATTGGCCCAGCGTCGTCCGAGTTTGGCCGTCATTGAAAATAAGAATTTATTCTTAACCGACTTGCCTAGTTAAATAAAGGTTGAAATATAGATTTATGTTATCTACCTGTAGTACAGCAGGCTTTGACACGAATATATTCTAATTGTGTAGAATTGCAGCGTCTCTGGGAGTGGACTATTTGGGGTTATTTTTTTCAGCAGTATGTGATTGAACCTGTCTAGAATATATAGTCGTTTACAATAAATTAAATTCCTATGCAAAAAAAATATGGTGGAACAACAGATGAAAGGTATAGTTACCATAATCTTTGGCGCAACCAAATTTCACTACCTGGAGCAGTGGTGAGTGCACGCCGATCACATGACAGGCTGCATACGCGCGGTGGCGGGGAGTGAGGATGGCGGATAGTTATGTTGAACCAGCACCCGACTGGAGTAATCGGCTGTCTAACACTGCCGAGGACGCTTTCGTCGCCATGGAAGGCTTGCTGACTACCTTGAGAGCGCTGGAAGCAACGCTCTGGCAACAAGACATTTCGGAAATATCTTCCACCGAATATTGCGACAACTTCTGCCAGGTAGCTAGAGTGCACGCAAAACTGAAAGGAAAAGGAACGATGTTGGCTGTATGCGCCAATATGGCCTTTAGCTGCTAACTAGCTAGACAATTTACCAGGATAAGCGAACAATCTACATTAATGCACGACTATAAGCAATCAACGCAAAGTATAACACAGCTGTATTACATGCCTCTAATGTGCAAAAGACAACATGCTATCGTCAGTGGTTCTAACTCTAGCCAGCTAGTTAACACGTTGACATGGTTGTTCTACAAGCTTGAGGTACAGTAGCCCAGTGTTGGACTAAAGGAGCCTAACGTTACACCTTAGTCCAAGGACCTTATGTTCTGGAAGCCAAAACAACTAAATAAATGCTCCATCTAAACGTGAAACGGTTATCAATTCCAGTACAGTTCTATAAACATAAATCCCTCTACTTTCATATCACATCAAAAGTATTTCACAAAGGCAAAAGACACTTACTGTACACTGTTTTGATACAGTTGCAGCCTACAGTATTTTTCAGTGAACACGTTTGTTATTTCTGTCTTCCGTTTACATACCTGTGCTAATTAACTATCTAAATTTGTTTTCGGAAACAAACAACCGCTGTTACATTGAAATATGGCCATTTGGGAACCCTAACCCGATAAAGGTCTGTATCAATTTAACCTTTTGTTTACATATGAAAGATAAGGTCCTTAATGTTTCCAAAACCATACGGCAAGCGATGCGTGTTAATGTTCAGGCAGAGAGTTGCGCTCTGAACAATGACTTACACGGAACCCAAACCGGCTACGCGCGTGCGCCATCGTGCATACATTTCCCCCCCCCCCCCCCCCCACCACCAAACGTGATCACAACACGCAGGTTAAAATATCTAAACAAACTCTGAACCAATGACATTAATTTGGGGACAGGTCGAAAAGCATTAAACATGTATGGCAATTTAGCTAGCTTGCTGTTGCTAGCTAATTTGCCCTGGTATATAAACATTAGGTTGTTATTTTACCTGAAATGCACAAGGTCCTCTACTCTGACAATTAATCCACACATAAAAACGGTCAACCGAATCGTTTCTAGTCATCTCTCCTCCTTCCAGGCTTTTTTATGTTTAACTTATATGGTGATTGGCATCTACACTTTCATAGTATTACCACGGCAACAGTTCGTCTTTCAATCACCCATGTGGGTATAACCAATGAGGAGATGGCACGTGGGTACCTGCTTCTATAAACCAATGAGGAATGGGAGAGGCAGGACTTGCAGCGCGATCTGCTTCAGAAATAGGAATTACTTATATTTTAGCCCGTGGCAACGCAGACGCTCGTTGGCGCAATTATTGAATAACATAGATTTCTAAAATGATTTTGCAACGTGTGGTCAGCCTATTATGTGTAATGCATTGGAACTTAGTCATGATCAAGGGCTAGTCAGAGAGGGAGACAGTCAGTGCTCCAGGATGACAATAAGGCTTGCAAAAATATTTTAGTTGCTAAATCCAGTACATACAAACTAGTAGCTAGTTTATCTTGGTGCTCTTTGCAACATTTTAAATGTTTACAGTAAAAGCTGAACTGGGCTGGATGGCATCACGTTTTGTTTATCAGGGCTAGCTGGAAATCAGGCACTTGCTTGCATGCATGTGAATAGGCCTGCAGGGTTGTCACTAGTTACTACAACAGTCAGTCAAAATTGTCTATTGTAAAAATTCATGAAAACAACCATTTGATTGTTAGTCTTAGTTTAAGGTTATTGGTGTGGTTAGGTTAGGTTTAAAATCAGGTTTTAGGAAGATAAATGGTAGAAATAGGCAGGGTTTAGCATAATTATGACCGGCCTTCAGGGCAAGAGTTCTTCATTACTTATCAATTAGCTTTGTCTGACGACTCACCCTGAATGTAATTCTGCTGCTCTATCGATCGCTACATACATTGTCTGAAAATGCCACCCTACATTAGTATTGCATGGTATACTGAAACTTAGGTACTTTTTTTTTCTCATATGTATTACTTTTGGTACTACTTTCAAATGTCTCATGTCGTCTACTGATTGAGAGAGGATCAAGTCTCTCTCAGCGAAGCCGATGTCCCCTTATAGCACAAGAGCACCGTGCCTGCTCCACTTACTCATTGCTAGCTCTAGCCTATCCTGAGAAACCACTGCAATCACTGAGAGTCTGGGCTGCATCACCACTTATGCTGCACAGCAGTTAACACACTTGAATAATGCAACGCGGCATGTAGAAATGTTGAAACTGTTAATTACTGTTCGCAAAACAATGTCCTATACAGACTAGAACACGTTGTACAATGCAAAGAAGATACCAGTAGCTTCCTGCTTTGTGGGTTAACTTTCCTTGCTAGTTTACAGCTAACATCATTTCACTACCCTATTACATTGTTTATGTAAAACGTAACACAAGATATTGGTGATTTCAGAGCTGATTGTCACCAAAAGCTTTATTAATTGACTTCGTCTCCCCCACCTCACATCTCTCCCAGTCAAGATCATATTTGCTCCATCCTGTACTGAATGTGTGTGTGAGTGATATCATTAGTCTTAAAGAGACAGCACACTTTTATAAAAGAGGAGATTGCTTCTTCTATGCAATAGTGTTGATCAGTACAATAAAATAAGTCCCAAAATGGAAGGGAAACGGATCGTTTTTTTAAATCTGTAGCCCTATGAAATCAGCCTAAACAAGCTCAAAAACTCAATCCGTGCACACACTGCATTTACCTATTGGGAATAGGCCTAAGCAACATCTTGATTTACCCAGTTTATCAGTAGATGAGAGATTTACCATTATGATATGTAGTTAGTGGTTAAAAAAATCTGTCAAATTGATTGTATGGTTGTATAATAATAAAAGATCTGTCTGGATCAAGTGCCATTCTGTCACTTTGGCTAATATGCCTTTTTTCGAGTATTGTGATACTAAACCTCGTATCGGTATCAAAGTCAACAATTTGGTATTGTGACAACACTACCCTAGATGTTGTTTGTGTGACTTCAAAATAAGGAGCGTTGTACAAAACAAATGAATCAGCAATTGACTAGTCTTTAACCAATCAGAGTATCAAAATTGATAACGATATCTTGTAGGCCGGCTCTGGCCCAACCCATCAGTTTCTCTGACCAATCAGAACGGTCAGAATGTGTTCGCATTCTAGAAAACGTTGGGGAGGGAGGCAAATCCAGACTCATTGTGGAGAAGAAACGTCAGTTGGCCGGAGCGATGTGTACGGGTAGCCAGGAAATAAATAGCTTTCCTAGCTAGTGCATTTATCGTTATTTAAAAAAAAAAAAAAATTAAGTATATTTTGAAGATCTTTTCAGACTTTATTGAACAGATCGAGAGCGGGGATGACAGTGGAGAAAGAAGGGGCCGGCAGTAGGTCGGATTCGATCCTATTGAGACACTGCATGCAAGTGTGCCGTAGACCAGTTGTTCTCAACTGGTTTTGCCTTGGGACCCAAACTGAACCAGGTTGTCTCAGTAGCGACCCAATATTCACATCGCAAAAAATACTTGCCAAAATACAATCTGGAAAACTATTTTTAATGATCTATTGATAGTAAATGTAGCAATTACAGTGGCAAGAAAAAGTATGTGAACCCTTTGGAATTATCTGGATTTCTGCATAAATTGGTCATATAATTAGAGCTGATCTTCATCTAAGTCACAACAACAGACAAACCCAGTCTGCTTAAACTAATAACACACAAATTAATGTATTTTTCTTGTCTATATTGAATACATAATTTAAACATTCACAGTGTAGGTTGGAAAAAGTATGTGAACCCCTAGGCTAATGATTTCTCCAAAAGCTAATTGGAGTCAGCTAATCTGGAGTACAGTCATTGAGACGAGATTGGAGATGTTGGTTAGAGCTGCCCTGCCCTATAAAAAACACTCACAAAACTTGAGTTTGCTATTCACAAGAAGCATTGCCTGATGTAAACCATGCCTCTAACAGAAGAGATCTCAGAAGACCCAATATTAAGAATTGTTGACTTGCATAAAGCTTGAAAGGGTTACCAAAGTATCTCTTAAAGCCTTGATGTTCATCAGTCCATGGTAAGACAAATTGTCTATACATGGAGAAAGTTCAGCACAGTTGCTACTCTCCCTAGGTTAAAATAATCCTAGAGTGTCAGCTAAAGACTTACAGAAATCTCTGGAACATGCTAACATCTCTGTTGACTAGTCTACTATACGTAAAACACGAAACAAGAATGGTGTTCATGGGAGGACACCACGGAAGAAGCCATTGCTGTCCAAAGTTCGCAAAAGAGCATCTGCATGTTCCACAGCGCTACTGGCAAAATATTCCTTGGACAGATGAAACTACAGTTGAGATGTTTGGAAGGAACACACAACACTGTGTGGAGAAAAAAAGGCACAACACACCAACATCAAAACCTCCCAACTGTAAAGTATGGTGGAGGGAGCATCATGCTTTGGAGCTGCTTTTCTGCCTCAGGGCCTGGACAGCTTGCTATCATCAATGGAAAAATGAATTCCCAAGTTTATCAAGACACTTTGCAGGAGAATGTAAGGATATCTGTCCGCCAATTGAAGCTCAACAGAAGTTGGGTGATGCAACAGGACAATGACCCAAAACACAGAAGTAAATCAACAACAGAATGGCTTCAACAGAAGAAAATATGCCTTCTGGAGTGGCCCAGTCAGAGTCCTGACCTCAACCCGATGATCACAAGAGAGCGATTCACACCAGGCATCCCAAGAATATTGCTGAACTGAAACAGTTTTGGAAAGAGGAATGGTCCAAAATTACTCCTGACTGTTGAGTAGGTCTGATCCGCAACTACAGAAAACGTTTGGTTGAGGTTATTGCTGCCAAAGGAGGGTCAACCAGTTATTAAAACAAGGGTTCACATACTTTTTCCACCCTGCACTGTGAATGTTTACACAGTGTGTTCAATAAAGACATGAAAACGTATAATTCTTTGTGTGTTATTAATTTAAGCAGACTGTGTTTGTCTATTGTTGTGACTTAGATGAAGATCAGGTCAAGTTTTATGACCAATTTATGCAGAAGTCCAGGTAATTCCAAAGGGTTCACATACTTTTTCTTGCCACTGTATATGACAAGGGAACAACATTCCCACCTCTTTCATTGTCAATAATAAAATGTTGCCCCATGTTCTTGATGAAGAATGTTCAACTCACTAGCTTGAAACCACAAAATCCACCAAAATAATGCTGGCAGATTTATTCATTGTAATTTTCAACCTCTCCTTGTCCCAGTCTGTAATCCCCACATGTGTTAAGATAACCACATTCATTCCTGTTCCCAAGAACTCTGACTTCATGCCACAATGACTACCGCCCTGTAGCATGTAGTGCTTTGAGAGGCTGGTTATGGCACACATGAATTCCATCGTCACATATAGATATAGATATAGATAGCGCAATCTCAATTGCACTCCACACTGTCCTCACCAACCTAGATAAGAGGAATACCTATGTGAGAATGTTGTTCTTTGACTACAGCTCAGCGTTCAACACTATTGTCCCTCCAAGCTCGTCACCAAGCTTATGACCCTGGGACTGAACACCTCCATCTGCAACTGGATCCTAGACTTCCTGACGGGCCAACCCCAGGTGGTGATGGTAGGCAACATCACCTCCAACACGCTGAACTTCAACACGGGGCCCCACAGGGGTGTGTGCTTAGTCTGCTCCTGTGACTCCCTGTTTACCCACGACTCCGTGGCCACGCACGACTCAAACGCCATCATCAAGTTTGCAGACGACACGCCGGTGCTAGGCTTGATCACCGGCGACGATGAGACAGCCTACAGGGAGGAGGTCAGTGACTTGAGAGTGTGGGGCCTGAACAACAACCTCTCCCTCAACGTCAGTAAGACCAAGGAGCTGATTGTAAACTACAGGAAAGGGGGAGTGATCACACCCCCATCCACATCAATGGGGCTGCAGTGGAGCGGGTCGAGAGCTTCAAGTTCCTCGGTGTCCAAATCACTAAGAACTTAAAATGCTCCACAGTCATAAAGAAGACACGACAGCACCTTTTCCCCCTCAGGAGGTTGAAAAGGTTTGGCATAGGCCCTCAAATCCTCAGTTCTACAGCTGTACCATTGAGAGCATATTGGCTGGTTGCGTCACCGCTCGGTATGGAAATAGCACCGCCCTCAATCTTATGGCGCTACAGAGGGTGGAGCGCACAGCCCAATACATCACTGATGCCGAGCTCCCTGCCATCCAGGACCTATCATGCGGTGTGAAAGGAAGGCCTGGAAAATGGTTAGACTCTAACCACCCAAGCCATAGACTGTTCTTTCTGCTTCCGCACAGCAAGCGCTACCGGTGCATCAAGTCTGACACCAACAGGCTCCTGAACAGCTTCTATCCCCATGCCATAAGACTGCTAAATAGCTAACGAAATGCCTACACAGACTGAGTTGGCCTCTGTATTTTATTCTTATTGCACACTATGCACCACAGGAGGTTGGTGGTACCTTAATTGGGGAAGACGGGCTCGTGGTAATGGCTGGAGTGGAACTCTGATACTCCAACACGCATACTAACACTCACTCCATCATCTGCTCACACAATGATATGCACATACACTACCGGTCAAAAGTTTTAGAACACCTACTCAAGGGTTTTTCTTTATTTTTACTATTTTCTACATTGTAGAATAATAGTGAAGACATCAAAACTATGAAATAACACATGGAATAATGTAGTAACCAAAAAGTGAAACAAATCTAAATATATTTGAGATTCTTCAAATAGCCACCCTTTGCCTTGATGACAGCTTTGCACACTCGGCATTCTCTCAACCAGCTTCACCTGGAATGCTTTTCCAACAGTATTGAAGGAGTTCCCACATATGCTGAGCACTTGTTGGCTGCTTTTCCTTCACTCTGCAGTCTGACTCATCCCAAACCATCTCAATTTGGTTGAGGTTGGGGGATTGTGGAGGCCAGGATTTCACTCCTCCAACGGTGTTTGCGCTCACAGGATTTTGTGGGAACGTGCCTCCCCGGAGAAAGACACGGATAAGGTGTGTTTGACCCCTGTGATAGTCCACAGATGGTCAGCCATCCAAACAATGTCATAAATCGTGATTGAGTCATCACGCTGGGCCTCGGCGCCTGCAAGTCACCAGTCGCGAGTATCACCTTCTCTCATTCTTCCACGACAGCTGTGAAAACGACCCAACGTTTATGATAAGATTTCAGTTCAGCTTGGATGCATATTTTATGTGGTTGAAATACTATCAATTTTTATGATGCTAATAAAGATAGCACCTCTACAGATGGTATCTAACTGCGCATGCGTCATATAACTCCACTCCTGTTCCCAAGTCAAAATTCAGCTTACATTTGGTGTATCATTTTACTGCAAGAAATGCTAAATTCTGCAGTAGTTAATATTAAGGCTATGTGAGAGGTTATTGACCTACAGTCACTGTTCAGTTTCCATTAAACCCATCTGAATAGTTCCTCTGACGTGCCATAGGCTTATTTTAAGTCCCCGTCTTGTGACTGTCAAATTTGTATTAGAGGTCGACCGATTAATCGGAATGGCCGATGTCAAGTTTTCATAACAATCGGAAATAGGTATTTTTGGACACCGATTTAGACGATTATTATTATTATATATATATATTTTTTTTACACCTTTATTTAACTTGGCAAGTCAGTTAAGAACACATTCTTATTTTCAATGACGGCCTAGGAACGGTGGGTTAACTGCCTTGTTCAGGGGCAGAAAGACAGATTTTTACCTTGTCAGCTCGGGGATTCAATCTTGCAACCTTACGGTTAACTAGTACAACGCTCTAACCACCTGCTTTACATTGCACTCCACGAGGAGCCTGCCTGTTATGCGAATGCAGTAAGAAGCCAAGGTAAGTTGCTAGCTAGCATTAAACTTATCTTATAAAAAACAATCAATCAAATCAATCATAATCACTAGTTAACTACACATGGTTGATGATATTACTAGTTTATCTAACGTGTCCTGCGTTGCATATAATCGATGCGGTGCGCATTCGCGAAACAGGACTATAGTTGCTCCAACGTGTACCTAACCATAAACATCAATGCCTTTCTTAAAATCAATACACAAGTATATATTTTTAAACCTGCATATTTCGTTAATATTGCCTGCTAACATGAATTTCTTTGTCACTTCTTGCAACAGAGTCAGGGTATATGCAGCAGTTTGGGCCGCCTGGCTCGTTGCGAACTGTGTGAAGACTATTTCTTCCTAACAAAGACAGCCAACTTCGCCAAACGGGGGATGATTTAACAAAAGCGCATTTGCGAAACAAGCACAAWRGTTGCACYACTGTACCTAACCATAAACATCAATGCCTTTCTTAAAATCAATACACAGAAYTATATWTTTTTWAACCTGCATATTTAGCTAAAAMAAATCCAGGTTAGCAGGCAATATTAACCAGGTGAAATTGTGTCACTTCTCTTGCGTTCATTGCACGCAAAGTCAGGGTATATGCAACAGTTTGGGCCGCCTGGCTCGTTGCGAACTAATTTGCCAGAATTTTACGTAATTATGAKATAACATTGAAGGTTGTGCAATGTAACAGGAATATTTAGACTTATGGATGCCACCCGTTAGATAAAATACGGAACGGTTCCGTATTTCACTGAAAGAATAAATGTTTTCCCTTTTTCGAGATGATAGTTTCCGGATTCGACCGTATTAATGACCTAAGGCTCGTATTTCTGTGTGTTATTATGTTATAATTAAGTCTATGATTTGATAGAGCAGTCTGACTGAGCGGTGGTAGGCAGCAGCAGGCTCGTAAGCATTCATTCAACAGCACTTTCGTGCGTTTTGCCAGCAGCTCTTCGCAATGCTTCAAGCGTTGCGCTGTTTATGACTTCAAGCCTATCAACTCCCGAGATTAGGCTGGTGTAACCGATGTGAAATGGCTAGCTAGTTAGCGGGGTGCGCGCTAATAGCGTTTCAACATCACTCGCTCTGAGACTTGGGAGTATTGTTCCCCTTGCTCTGCATGGGTAACGCTGCTTCGAGGGTGGCTGTTGTCGATGTGTTCCTGGTTCGAGCCCAGGTAGGAGCGAGGAGAGGGACGGAAGCTATACTGTTACACTGGCAATACAAAAGTGCCTATAAAGACATCCAATAGTCAAAGGATATGAAATACAAATCGTATAGAGAGAAATAGTCCTGTAATTCCTATAATAACTACAACCTAAAACTTCTTATCTGGGAATATTGAAGACTCATGTTAAAAGGAACCACCAGCTTTCATATGTTCTCATGTTCTAAGCAAGGAACTTAAACGTTAGCTTTCTTACATGGCACATATTGCACTTTTACTTTCTTCTCCAACACTTTGTTTTGCATTATTTAAACCAAATTGAACATGTTTCATTATTTATTTGAGGCTAAATTGATTTTATTGATGTATTATATTAAGTTAAAATAAGTGTTCATTCAGTATTGTTGTAATTGTCATTATTACAAACACATTTCAAAAATCGGCCGATTAATCGGTATCGGCTTTTTTGGTCCTTCAATAATCGGTATCGGCGTTGAAAAATCATAATCGGTCGACCTCTAATATGTATAGCACCTCACAATCATCACACACAACATAGCCGACACTGGTACTATCCTCTTTTACCACTTCACCAAATCTTTCCCAAACATTACTTTTATGTCCTTCTCTTTATCTTCATCTCTCCATTTCGCAGCTTTTTGGCTCTATGGATGACAAACCTTATATGCCCGCTCCCAAAAGTAATTGCCGATTACCGTGTAGGCAATTTGGCACGCGTACAGTTAAGCCCTAAAGCTTAGGCTTGCACACTAATGCCACATAGCTTTAAAAAATAAAATAATAATAATAACTGCAGCCTTTAGATATAAATTGCACAATAATTATACCTTTTTTTAAGGTACTGTTTTCTCTTTATTCTACCCGCCACCCACCCGCCCTTCATCCACACAATATTTGCGTTATGAGTCAACCCGCACATCACTACACCCTAGGCATAGCTGCTTTTCGCAATGCTAGTATTTACACACTAGCCTTGCCGGGAATTAGCTTGCAAAAAAAACGTACATTTTTAACTTACTCTGTCGATTGTCTGTAGACTTAGTCCTTATGCAGGGGGGAATTTGAGAAAAAATACAGAACGTATAATTAAACAGAATTTCCAAATGTCGGTCTGTAGACTAGGTCAGTTCCTCTCTGCTTACCTCATGTGAAAATAGAGGTCTCCCACAATTTCTAGCTTTTTTTGTACAGGAATGGCACCCATGCTGGACTTTTATTTTGACATGAGGTAAGTGGAGAGGAACTGGGTCTACAACACACCCACCCTTTTTCTCAATTTCCTCCCTGCATAACGACCAACCCTATGGACAATCGGCAGAGTAAATATCTAAGTATGGCTTCCGGTGGACAATTCTGTTTTTTTGCAGGCTAGGCCTAATTCCTAGCAACGCTAGTGTGTAAATGCTAGCATTGCTAAAAGCAGCTACCTTGGCCACAGCTAGTGCATTTATTAGCTAAACGTTATTTATTACAACTCGCTAGCTACAGCCGGTCTTGTTTCAAAATCGAGTTGCTGTAACAAGCTAATTTGACCCTATCACACTCTACAAAAACATGCCTTCTAGCTAGTTGATGTGGTTCAACCACATTTTTTTAACACTAACATAATAAAGCAAAGTTGATGTGTACATTTGTGTTAAATGCCATACGCAAGTATACATAATCAAAGATGATCTATTATATAGATTTACATTTGCACACACTGTATATAGATGATCTGTTATAGATCTACATTTATACACACTATATAGATTTTCCTATTGTGTTATTGACTGTACATTTGTTTATCCCATGTGTAACTCTTGTGTTGTTTGTGTCGCACTGCTTTGCTTTATCTTGGCCAGGTCGCAGTTGTAAATGAGAACTTGTTCTCAACTGGCCTACCTGGTTAAATAAAGGTGAAAAAAAGATATACAGTGGGGAGAACAAGTATTTGATACACTGCCGATTTTGCAGGTTTTCCTACTTACAAAGCATGTAGAGGTCTGTCATTTTTGTCATAGGTACACTTCAACTGTGAGAGAAGGAATCTAAAACAAAAATCCAGAAAATCACATTATATGATTTTTAAGTAATTAATTTGCATTTTATTGCATGACATAAGTATTTGATCACCTACCAACCAGTAAGAATTCCGGCTCTCACAGACCTGTTAGTTTTTCCACAAGTGTTCACCCAAAATGCTTATCGCTGTATTGTCGCGATTTTGGTTAATCCTCTTTGCCTCGCCTCTTCCTCTCTGACATAATTCGGAAATTAAGACTGTTTTTTGTTTTCTACATAAATTGTAGTATCAGAGTTTGCTATGCTGTTTCCTCTATTTTGGCAAGATTGTGAGACCATTGTAACAAAAAAGATAACCCTAAACTGGGTTCAGTATGGCTGCTGAACCATTAATTGGAAGGTAATTGGGTGTTAAAGCTAGCTGTTGCTGTTGGCTAAGTCGTTATGTTGATTTTCTTATAACTAACCCAGCTGCCTGTTTGTCATTGGAAGTGTTTTATTTATTTTTTACCTCTTTCCTCCATGACTGTCTTTGCAGGCACTGATGCACTATGCTGGGAGCAGGAATTCTGTGGAGCATGGTCTTCCCCTTCTGGAGGTCTACTGCCTGTCCATCAACTGCTTTGCTGCTGCAAGGCCACACCTCACCGCAGACTCTGATAATGTGGCCCTCGTGTTAAAGAGACTAGCATTGTGAGTCAACTCAAAGAGTAATAATGTGTTTGAAACTGTTATGGTTGTACCAACATCATTTTTTTTTGAAAACCTGAGCAGTACCACCACACTTTCTGCTGTGTGCTGCAATACATCGCCTTTTTTTAGACATGTCTTCTTAATTTTTTTGAATGTTGAATGTTAGAAATCGATAACATTGTGTCATGAAGTTTCACAAGTTGTCACTTGTCCCTCATTGTGTCTTTGTTATTTTGCTTTCAGGAGCTGTTTTGAACTGTTGCTATCTGTGCCTGAAAATGAAATCCCTTATGAGGCCTGGGTTCAATTTTACCGTTCTGTTCAGGTAAAGGATGGGGTCTGTTTGATAAAAAGTAAATGTGTTGAGAAAGCATGAGAGCACATTAGCAGGGGAATTGAGAGAAGTGGAGGAAGTGATTTTATATCCAATCCAATTCTTGATATGAGGGCTGTCCCTCATTAACAACTTTACCATGCCATCTCTTACCTTAAGGGACATTTGTGGCCCAAACCCTTTCTTTGTGTGTGTTCTCACGGGTTTTGCAGGTGGCCCATGATGCCTTGTTGGAGTATGGGAGCACAGACCTGCAAGCCTTGCTCCAGATCACAGGAGAGGGGGGAGCGTGGAGTAACCCTGTCCTAAGCGCCCTTCTCACCGGTCGCCCCACAAACATAGAGGAAGGTCAGTATCACCACCTTACTGCATTGACATGGTAATGATGCACAAAGAAGCAGCAGTGACTAATAAGGCGAATCTTGTGATTTTGAAGTATTGGTATTAGTCATCCAGCTACTGCTGCTCTGTCCTTCTCCTTCAGTTGAGGCGTACATCGCCTTGGAGGGGGAGGGCTTCATGGAGATGCGGGTCAAACACCTGGAGAAAGTGGGGGAGGTGGCGAAGGCTGTTGTGCTGGCTAAGTCCTGTGCCGAATGCCACCTTGTCTCCAACCAAACCACCTTCCGGCAGACCTACGTCTCTCTCCTCTGCCACCTGCTGCCCGGGGAGGAGGCCATCATGGAGGTCTGTCAGTGTGTTGTTGTGAGAACAGCATCATTTGTCTTTTAGCTCAGCTCAGTTCTGTTATTTATACTGCTATTTAAATAGCGTTCAGAGAAAGCTGTTATGAAAGAAAATGTGATGGCATAGTGAATCTGACAGTTGTGTGTTGGGCAATCTTCACAAGTAGAGTATGAACTCATTCGCCCTTGAGATGTAAGTGATATGGTCCACAAAACTGTAGTTCTTTGCATGATTTGGCCTTTATTATTTATCCCACAGATATCTAGACTGGACTGTAAGGATGTGCTGGATATTACATGCAGTTTGGAGACAGAGGGGGAGGAAAACACAGCCTTCATCCTGTGTACCACCTTCCTAACTCAACAGCTGCAGCAACAAAGCCTGTACTGCTCCTGGTGTGTTTTTAGTAGTCAATGTCAAATCTTGGGAAGCATATGGATAAATTGAAGTGAATGTATGTTATGCACATGAATGATCTTATTTGCAGAGGGACCCTGAATAATCTTTTATTCCAATTTTAGTTCTGGGCTGATATGTAGTTTTGGGGTCTTTCTCATGTATATTTCTCTATGCGGTTCATTTTTAGGGAGCTCACACTGTTGTGGAGTAAGCTGCAGAGAAGGATTGACCCATCTTTGGAATCACTGCTGGAGCGTTGCCTGCAGCTAGGTGCCATTGCTAAGACCGTTTACCATCTGCTCTTCCTTGTGCACGTCATTCGGACAGAGGTAGAAAAATACCGCTTTTTCTCCCTCTGATTTTGCAATAAATTGTTAAGCAGTTTTGAATAGTTATTTTAGTGAAATATTCGTTTTGAAAAGAAATCTACATTTGTAGGCCACTGATTTCCCCCATTTCTTCTACAGGCAGAGGTGCTAGGTCTAGCTTCGTCTGTGGAGTTATGTGTTAAAGCACTACAGCTCCCAGACCAAGAGGACACAGAGACAAGGATTTCTGTGTGCAAGACTGTAGCCTGCCTCCTACCAGACGATCTTGAGGTGTTGCGTGCTTGCCAGCTGACAGAGTTTCTTTTAGGCCTCTCTCATGTGGCCTTCAGCTCCCTTGAAGAGCTCTCTCTGCGGACCGATCAGAAGTATGACCAGGAAAATGCCATCATCCCCAACTCTCTGCGGTGTGAACTGCTCCTGGCACTTAAAGCCCACTGGCCTTTCGACCCTGAGTTCTGGGACTGGAAAACACTCAAGCATCAGTGCATCAGGCTGCTGGGGCTTGAGCCAGAGGAAGATGAGGATGAGGGGGGGCAGGAGATTAGTCTTGGGCAGGATGTAAAGGAGGAGGTGGAGAGGGGGTTTGTTGATATGCCAAGAGAATACTTAAATGGGACAATTGTTGGCATTGATGGTCATAATAAAGATGAGGGAAATGAGAGGGACAGTAAACCACTTTTGAAGCCAGATGCTGAACAGGGCTCACTTCAGAAGAAATACAAGTTCTTCTGCAAGATTTGTAAGAAAAGTGTTACTGAAACGCGAATCCTTCTTCACTCTAAGAGGCATGAAAAAAACGGTGTTTTCACCTGCCCTGTCTGCCTGAAGACGTTTAAGAGCAGAAAATATTTTATCCCACATACTAAACTACACATTCGAATGCTACCCAGAAGCACTCGGCAAAAGAAAAAGGACAAAAAGAGGATTGATTGGGATAAAGAAATGGAGGAGGATGACTTGGAGACTGTTGAGATTGCTCTTGATCCATCCTTAATGCTGTACTACCAATCCACACGTGATCCTGATGTTTTGGAGCACATTTTAGAACGAGCTTCATCTGCCCCCAGGAACCCTGGACATGAAGATAACGTCACATTTGATTACATTAACTTTCATTTTGAATTGCGGAATCATGACATATATACATGCCCTGCCACTCACTGTACAAAGACTTTTAAGCATTCCAAGTACTTGGGTGTGCATTTAAAATCAGAACACCACGTCGGGGACCAGAACGTGAAACATTATTTTGAAATGAAAGACCGTAGGGAAAAGTGCACTTACTGCCGGCGCCACTTCATGTCTGCCTATCACCACCGAAGACATCAGCGTTTGCACTACGGTGACTTGCCTTACATTTGTATGGTCACAGGTTGTGGTGCTCGTTTCAGCACCTCCAATAAGCTTGTTGCACATAAGCATAGCCATGGCAATCAACTTAGCTACCAGTGTGAGCTCAAAGGATGTAGTCTTTCTTTCTCTGACTTGGGGCAGGTATACCACCATGAAGCACAGCACTTTCGTGATGCTGCATACAGCTGCACAAGCCTTGAATGCAAAAAGTTCTACTTTTCTAAAAAAGAATTCAGCAGGCATTTAGCCACACACGGCATTACCTTCTCCGAGGAAGACTTTGAGGCACAGAGGAAGGCCAAAATAAAACATCTTGATTCCATAACTGAGGACATAGCCAGCCCCAAAAAGTATTGTGAAACAAAGACTGTACTGGAGGAGGTAGTCAGTGGGGGAAACGATGCTACTTCCTATACATGCAGTGCGTCACATGTGTCGAGCTGCAAGGAGCCCAAAGGCACAATGACATCGGTTGCTGTGTGCTTTGATGGAAAAAAGTTCACTTGTGGTTTTGAGAGGTGTGGATTGACCTTCTCCAAAGCCAGAGATGTTCGCAAGCACCTGAGGTGTATTCATCGAGAGCATTTCAAGGCAGAGAATAAGGAACTCAATCTTGACAAAGGAAAGGGCTTGAAATCTAAAGGTCTAAAGGTCAAAACAGAGCAGGACAATGATGACCAGAATGAACATGCAGCTTGTCTGCTAATGAAGGGATCAAGCCAGGGAAATGCTTGCCCTTCCCTTATTAAGAACACCACAACATCTCCATCATGCCTTGCCAATGATAATGACCATTTGAGAGAGATTTTGATTGGGCTTAGCCAGCTTAGTCTGACTCCCTCCAACTCTACAAATGGATTTAGTGAGCCCTTCCACCCAATGTCAGGGTCCACCACATTAAATATATCCTGCCATCAGGGTGTTGGCACCAGGTCCCCAGTTGTGTTATTGCAAAAGAGAGATCCACCCGCTGTTGGTGAGAGGAGGAAATTGACATCAAACGTTGAACCATCAGTAGCCCACAGTCTACCCTCAGAGCAACACTTAGAGTCAGACCAGATCAGCCCTTATGTTTTGCAAGCTTCTACTAAACCATACTTATGTGAGCATAATGGCTGCAATTTTAGATGTGTGATTAGCACTACCCTAAGGCGCCACTACATGAACAAGCATCATTTCTCAGAGGAGAAGGTGAAAGGAATGAAGATCCTCAAGTCACTGACATTTAAGTGCCACCTCTGCTTCAAATGCCATAGAGAGAAGACAGACTTGAGGGTTCATTATCTTCAGACTCATAGACTTAGCGAGGCAGTTGTGGAGAAAATGAGCTGGTCTAAAAAGTGGGTTCAGGGTAAACCCCCAGAACCCACCAAGCCCACAGTCTCCCTCATACAAAAGTCTCAGACCCTCACCTGGCAACACCCTTCCTGGCAGCAGAAGTACCAAAAAAAGAAAATAATGTGGAGGCGACAAAACATTGTACAATTTGCTAAGTCTGGAGACAAGAGTAAGAAATGGAGTCACGCTCCATCTTCTGTGCAGGATCACTTTGAAGAGGAAAGTGAGGATGGAGATATGCAAAGGGGCAGGGGCAGCATTTATATGTGCAAGCACAAGGACTGTGGGATGCTTTTCTGTCACACCTACAGTCTTTATCGCCACAAGAAGAAGCATCATTCACAGGTGATGGGACATCCTTCCATGCTTTCAGAAGACCCAGCTTTACAGAAGTTTAGGTGCAGCTACGCCAACTGTAATGCCTCTTACCTCCTGAACAGTAGCTTGGTGCGTCACTTGGAGAGTGAGCATCCTTACCAGGTGAACCGTAGCCTAAAGCATCACAGAAAGAGTTATCCTTACCAGGCGACCATGTACTGCAAGTATGAGGGCTGTACACAAGTGTTCACCCAAAGCAGTAGTCTGAAAAAACATGTACTCTCTAGCCACCTCAATTACTATGATTCACTTGTATTGCGTCTCCAGAATACTCACGACACTTCAGTCACTGGTTGCCAAAAAAAGTTTATCTTCCCATCCTCTACGCCACAAAAAGATGCAACCAAACTACCTCTCAGGCAATCTCTGAGACGCTGCCCAAAGTCTCCCGAAGATGTTAAGGCTGAAGAAACTAGTGAAGAGCATGATGAAGATGATGGTGAGATGTTGAATGTTGACCAAAGTATTGTAGAGTCCAAATCAAAACACAAGTTTGAAGATATGGTCTTCCGTTCCCATGAGGAGGCCTTGCAGATGTGCCAAGATCGCTGTCAACGTGAAGCGTATCCATGCATGGTGCAGGGTTGTGATTCTGTAGTCAAATTGATACGTAGTATGCGACGTCACTATTTGAATTGCCACAAATTGACCAATCGGGCTTTTAAATTGAATGAGGATAAGCTTGTGTTTAGTGCAGAGCAACTGGAGGAGCTGATACAGAGGAATACTGTATTATCTGTGTGGCCTGATATGACGAGGGCACCTAACGGAGTTCTGAAGATGGAGTATCAAGCAGAGCCAGAGAACCCTGGTGGTCCATCTGTGCCTATGAGTCTGCACTCCATCAAAGCAGAAACACTTGATGACTATGACCCACTGGGGTTCAAAGAGGAGCCACCCGCTGAGAGGAATGTTTTGGTCGGTGCAGATGACTTGCTTTATGGAGAACCTTGTGGGCACACGGAGGACTCTGCTACTCAGAACAGCCACAGCCAAGAGGCGAGGCCAAGGCGAAGATCCTCAAACCCACCCGCTCTTGATCTCTCTCCCCCATCCTCCCTCAGATTCAGTGTTGATGAGAGCTTCTTGGACAGTTCAGGGAAAGATGGTGGCAAACCAACAAACATTTCTGTGCCCTTGCCCTCCCCTCAAGCCCGCCAGCCACTTAAACGTAAGAACGAGCTCCCTGAGCACCCTCCCATTTCAAAGGACCCCTTGCCTCAAAGCCCCCCCCCTCGCACATTTGACCTGGCTACTTACAAACCTATGGGATTCGAGTCATCTTTCCTGAAGTTCATACAGGAGAACTCCAAGGATAAGGATGCTGAGAGGCCCCGGGCTTCACACTGCAACAACCCCAGGCCTGATCCACCTGTGGTGTCAGCTCGGTGGTGGGATTCCTACAGACGTAGCTGTTCTGTGAAGGAGAACAGCCAGGTGGGAATCACTACTACCTGTAGCAGGCGGGCTCATTCTTCCCCACTTAAGCCTCTTCCCAGGACAGGGGAATACACATCAGTCCAGAACTTACACATCATCTTAGAAAAGGCTCTTACAGGTTGTGGTGACCTAGCCATTAAGCAGCTGCAGCACCTAAGGCCTGTAGTGGTTCTTGAGAGACCAAGGTTTTTCACTGCCTTGCTTGACCTCTTCCCCACAAAAACGAATGATAAGCTACTTCTCGAAGGTTTGTAGAACTGAGCACTTTTGTGTCCAATATAAAGACTCTCAGTGTTTTTTTCTAATGTTATTACTACTCTGATATTATCAGTATCTTTTAAGTTGCCAAACTGAGCAGCTCAAGTTTCTTAATTTACCTACATGTTTCAACCTGTGCAAAATGGCCCCCTGAATAAAAAAAACCCTCTTCAGTCTTTGTATTACATTTCTGTCAGATGATGAACATTTCAATGTAGATACAGTGGCAAGAAAAAGTATGTGAACCCTTTGGAATTACCTGAATTTAAAATTGTTTAAACGAATAACACACAATATTGTATTTTTCTTGTCTATATTGAATACTTCATTTAAACATTCACAGCGTAGGTTGGAAAAAGTATGTGAACCCCTAGGCTAATGACTTATCCAAAAGCTAATTGGAGTCAGGAGTCAGCTAACCTGGAGTTCAATCAATGAGACGAGATTATGGATTTTGGTTAGAGCTGCCTTGCCCTATAAAAAACACTCACAAAATTTGAGTTTGCTATTCACAAGAAGCATTGCCTGATGTAAACCATGCCTCTAACAGAAGAGATCTCAGAAGACCCAATATTAAGAATTGTTGACTTGCATAAAGCTTGAAAGGGTTACCAAAGTATCTCTTAAAGCCTTGATGTTCATCAGTCCATGGTAAGACAAATTGTCTATAAATGGAAAAAGTTCAGCACTGTTGCTACTCTCCCTAGGTTAAGAAGAATCCTAGAGTGTCAGCTAAAGACTTACAGAAATCTCTGGAACATGCTAACATCTCTGTTGATGAGTCTAAGATATGTTAAACACTAAACAAGAATGGTGTTCATGGGAGGACACCACAGAAGGAGCCACTGCTGTCCAAAAAAAACGTTGCTGCACGTCTGAAGTTCGCAAAAGTGCACCTGGATGTTCCACATCTCTACTGGCAAAATATTCCTTGGACGGATGAAACTACAGTTGAGTTGTTTGGAAGGAACACACAACACTGTGGAGAAAAAAAGGCACAGAACACCAACATCAAAACCTCATCCCAACTGTAAAGTATGGTGGAGGGAGCATCATGGTTTGGGGCTTCTTTGCTGCCTCAGGGCCTGGACAGCTTATTATCATCGACAGAAAAATGAATTCCCAAGTGTATTGAGACATTTTGCAGGAGAATGTTAGGCTATCGGTCCGCCAATTGAAGCTCAACAGAAGTTGGGTGATGCAACAGGACAACGACCCAAAACACAGAAGTAAATCAACAACAGAATGGCGTCAACAGAAGAAAATACGCCTTCTGGAGTGGCCCAGTCAGAGTCCTGACCTCAACCCGATTGAGATTCTGTGGCATGACCTCAAGAGAGCAGTTCACACCAGACATCCCAAGAATGGGATGGTCCAAAATTCCTCCTGACTGTTTTGTAGGTCTGATCCGCAACTACAAAGACCGTTTGGTTGAGGTTATTGCTGCCAAAGGATGGTCAACCAGTTATTAAATCTAAGGGTTCACATACTTTTCCCACCCTGCACTGTGAATGTTTACACGGTGTGTTCAATAAAGACATGAAAATGTATAATTGTTAGTGTGTTATTAGTTTAAGCAGACTTTGTCTATTGTTGTGACCTAGCTGAAGATCAGATCAAATTTTATGACCAATTTATGCAGAAGTCCAGGTATTTCCAAAGGGTTCACATACTTTTTCTTGCCACTGTATGTATCTTCTCACTACATTATTAACTTTTATAAAACACTTTCAAATATTCAGAAGAACAATGTAGCTCATTTGCCCATATTCTAATGCTATGAATTTGTCTGAATATAGCTTTCATGGGACAGAATCATCTTATTTGCCATTTTTGTTCCCTCTGAGTATCAAGACACCATTTCTTCAATACAGTAGGCAGACATGTAATGCTTTCTAAGAATAAAAAATGTTTGAATAGGCCCTTTCAAAAATATGAAATTGAATTGTGTATCTTTACCTTATTATTCCTTACATTGATTAGCCTGTAATCTCTTCAGGAAACTAATCTGTATTTCTTATGAAAGTGACATAGATGGTGAAAATATAGCCATTTTACTTTAGCTCTTGTTTGCTCCACCCCCCAGGATGTCAGAATGTCATGTTCCCATTTTCTAAATGTCCATAAAACCTCACATTCAGAATTAGTTGTAGTGTGCACTACAGTAACACAGTATTGCCATTGTATACAGGAAGATACCAGTCAAATATCAATGGATGATTCTTATTTAAAAAGTATGACCTATTTATTTAGCCTGCTAACACTTTACATTGAAAGTATATAAAAAATGTTTTATAGAGGCATAAATACTATATAAACTGTTAATTATTCTAATAGTTTGTTGTGCTTTATGCAAAGGCAATAACGTTAGTGCAGTCATACTTTCTTGCCAAATTATATCACATTTTCCAACAATGTCTAACTGTTTATTTCAGATTTATACATTTGAAACTTATAAATTGCTTAATATAAGGAGTAAGACCGGTGTATAAAAATATTGATAAGTTACATTCTTCAAAAGCGATGAATACATTTATTAGTTGATTATACGGAAAGTCATAGACTGGTTTCACTAGGGTTGGGAAAATGTCTGATTTGGAAAATGGGGAAGATGGAACATGGTGGTTGTTGTACTAGTCAGACAGTCAACTCAAAGACACTGACAATACAGTACATGGTTTTGTTCTCCAATCTCACCGTACAGCTTCCTGGTAGAAAAACAGAAACACAGATGGTAATAGTTCACATTCTACAACTTCTGAAAAACCGTTGCCAGCCTCTGCTGTTGGCATTGTAGATAGTGACACGGTCTCTGTAAAACGTGATTATATTGCTTACCGTCCATAGTGTCCCAGAAGAAAGCGCTTTCATTGCCATGTTTTTTTAAATATATACTGTACACAACATAACGAGGGGTTACCTATATATTTAAAGGGTTTTTCCAGTTTGGGTAGTTGGTTCTGACTTGTCTACTCCACACTGGATGTCCATTAATTAATTGGATTTTGTTAATAGGCACTGCTTCCAATAGTTGTTGTCACAGTCTAAGTATTATTTGAGTTAACACCGACATGTCAATCACCACCAATTACAAATATATTTTGTCATTGATTGTAGTGATATCACCAGTTGCCCAAATACTAACATATTTTATGAGTGTAGTAATATCATCAATGACAAAATGCAGTCTGAAAAAAGAGAGAAGGGGGTGAAGTGACCGACCAAAATGACATTGTGGCATGTTTATGCCTGGTTTTATTAATTCCATCTATTGAGGACAGCGGATCTTGACCCGCTCAAATAACAGACATTAGTAACGTCACAGCAACATTGTAGCTAATGTAGCGTGTAACAATTGACTGATGCATTCACCATGCAGCTGATGGAGAAAAAGCATGATTGTTTCCACAAGATAATTTGATGTAGGATTTATTATTTTAACCTACCTCCTCAGAGATTGAAATTCGTCCATACTGTTAGAGAAAGATCAGTTTACCTTGTTACTAGTGTAATGAATGCTGTTTTTATTTGACCTTAACACATAGCTAAAGTACTGTTATAATGCCTTCCTTATTAAAGCAGACTTTGTTGCAAATATCTGGCTACACCCCACAGTTAAACARGTTCTGCCCGTAACAMATACTAACCTCACTCCCACACGCAGGGGAGGATGGCTGACTCAGACCTTTTATGACCACTGATAAGACAGGCATGTTACTATACGAGCACGCACACGCACATGCACACACACACACACACACACACCCTTGTTTCAGGCTGGGTTTCCAAGAACAAAGAACAGTGCCAAGAACCAATGAGGCATTGACACCAGCGTGGAGGGAACGGGCCTCCACTTACAACGACCAATCAGGAGCACGAACTACCAGAATCTACCTACGTCATTCACTGTATAAAATGTACTGCACAATATGTTACGGGACTCGCTTCTGCTAGTTCCTTCTGAGCTAAATGAACGAGTCCGTGCACGCTTTGCTCAGATATCTTTACATCCGAATAAACTGTCTTATTATACCTTATCCACCTCGTCCAGCGTCTCAACTTGGTCTCATTTCTCTAGTAACGAATCATCAACACTAGCTAGATAGATTAGTTTCTCTCACGACAGCCAGCAATATAACTAAACTAAAGGTAGCTAGCAAAGTCCAATGTTTGACGGCTACATACAGTGCCTTCGGAAAGTATTCAGACCCATTTACTTTTCCCACATTTTGTTACGTTACAGCTCTATTCTAAAATGTATTTTTTTAAATAAATCATTTTTTGCAAAATAAATAAATAATAATCACATTTATATAAATATTCAGACCCTTTACTCAGTCCTCTGTTGAAGAACCTTTGGCAGTGATTACAGCATCAAGTCTTCTTGGGTATGACGCTACAAGCTTGGCACACCTGTATTTGGGGAGTTTCTCCCATTCTTCTCTGCAGATCCTCTCAAACTCTGTCAGGTTGGATGGAGAGCATTGCTGCACAGCTATTTTCAGGTGTCTCCCGAGATGTTCGATCTGGTTCAAGTCCGGGTTCTAGCTGGGCTCCTCAAGGACATTCAGAGACTTGTCCCAAAGCCACTCCTGTGTTGTCTTGGCTGTGTGCTTAGGGTCGGTGTCCTGTTGGAAGGTGAACCTTTGCCCCAGTCTGAGGTCCTGAGCGCTCTGGAGCAGGTTTTCATCAAGGATCTCTCTGTACTTTGCTCCGTTCATCTTTGCCTCAATCCTGACTAGTCTCCCTGCGGCTGAAAAACATCCCCACAGCATGATGCTGCCACCACCATGCTTCACCGTAGGGTTGGTGCCAGGTTTCCTCCAGACGTGACGCTTGGCATTCAGGGCAAAGAGTCTTGGTTTCAAAAGACTAGATAATCTTGTTCCTCATGGTCTGAGCCTTTTGGCAAACTCCAAGAGGGCTGTCATGTGCCTTTTACTAAGGAGTGGCTTCCGTCTGTCCACTCTACCATAAAGGCCTGATTGGTGGAGTGCTGCAGAGATGGTTGTCCTTCTAGAAGGTTCTCCCATATCCACAGAGGAACTCTAGAGCTCTGTCAGAGTGACCATCAGGTTCCTTGTCATCTCCCTGACCAAGGCCCTTCTCCCCCGATTGCTCAGTTTGGCTGGGCGGCCAGCTCAAGGAAGAGTCTTGGTGGTTCCAAATATCTTCCATTTAAGAATGATGGAGGCAACTGTGTTCTTGGGGACCTTCAATCCTGCAGATTTTTTTTGGTACACTTCCCCATACCTGTGCCTCAAAACAATCCTGTCTCGGAGCTCTACTAACAACTCCTTCAAACTCATGGCTTGGTTTTTGCTCTGATATCCAATTGGTAGTTAGTCTTGTCCCATTGTTGCAACTCCCCTACAGACCTGGGAGAGGCGAAGGTCGAGAGCCATGCATCCTCCGAAACACGACCCTGACAAGCCGCATTGCTTCTTGAAACAGCTGGCGACCAAAGTCAGCTTGCAGGCGCCCGGCCCGCCACAAGGAGTTGCTAGTGCCCGATGGGACAAGGAAATCACGGCCGGCCAAACCCTACCCTAACCCGGATGACTCTGGGCCAACTGTGCACTGCCTCATGGGTTTCCCGGTCACGGCCGGCTGTGACACAGCCTGGGATCGAACCCAGGATTTGTTTTATTCATTTCAGAATAAGGCTGTAACGTAACAAAATGTGGGAAAAGTCAAGGGGTCCGAATACTTTCCGAAGGCACTGTACATTAAAAGTTACACCGTCATAGGATGCCAACTTTCCAACAAGTCACTTCATAAAATGTCTGCTTTGCTAGAGCTTCCCTGGTCAACTGTAAGTGCTGTTATTGTGAAGTGGAAACATATAGGAGCAACAACAGCTCAGCTGCGAAGTGGTAGGTCACACAAGCTCACAAAACTGGACCGCTGAAGCGTGTAGCGCGTAAAAATTGTCTGTCCTCGGGTGCAACACTCACTACCGAGTTCCAAACTGCCTCTGAAAGCAACGTCAGCACAAGAACTGTTCGTCGGGAGCTTCATGAAATGGGTTTCATTGGCCGAGCAGCCGCACACAAGCCTAAGATCACCATGCACAACGCCAAGCGTTGCCTGGAGTGGTGTAAAGCTCGCCGCCATTGGACTCTGGAGCAGTGGAAACACGTTCTCTGGAGTGATGAAACGCGCTTCACCATCTGGCAGTCCGATGGACGAATCTGGATTTGGCGAATGCCAGTAGAACAATACCTGCCCGAATGCAGGCTGTAGTGCCAACTGTAAAGTTTGGTGGAGGAGGAATAATGGTCTAGGGCTGTTTTTCATGGTTCGGGCTAGATTTCACATGACTGTTGGTCACAGATACCTTAAAAAATGTAGGGGCGTGGATCAGAAAACCAGTCAGTATCTGGTGTGACCACTATTTGCCTAGAGTTGATCAGGTTGTTGATTGTGGCCTGTGGAATGTTGTCCCACTCTTCAATGGCTGTGCGAAGTTGCTGGTTTTTGGCGAGAACTGGAACATGCTGTTGTGCACATCGATCCAGAGCATCCCGAACATGCTCAATGGGTAACATGTCTGGTGGGTATGCAGGCCATGGAAGAACTGGGACATTTTCAGCTTCCAGGAATTGTGTACAGATTCTTGCGACATGGGGCCTGAGGCGGCGGATGAATGACATGACAATCGGCCTCAGAATCGCTTCACGGTATGTCTGTGCATTTAAATTATCAACAATAAAATGCAATTGTGTTCGATGTCCGTAGCTTATGCCTGCCAATACCATAACCCCACCGCCACCATGGGACACTCTGTTCACAACATTGACATCAGCAAACCACTCGACCACATGACGCCGTACACGCTGTCTGCCATCTGCCCAGTACAGTTCAAACCGGGATTCATCTATGAAGAGCACACTTCTCCAGCGTGTCAGTGGCCATCGAAGGTGAGCATTTGCCCACTGAAGTCGGTTACGATGCCGAACTGCAGTCAGGTCAAGACCCTGGTGAGGACGACGAGCACGCAGATGAGCATCTCTGAGACGGTTTCTGACAGTTTGTGTAGAAATTCTTCGATTGTGCAAACCCACAGTTTCATCAACTGTCCGTGTGACTGGTCTCAGATGATCCCAGTTTCAACTGTACCGGGCAGATGGCATCGTGTGGTCGAGCGGTTTGCTGGTGTGAACAGAGTGCCCCATGGTGGCAGTGAGGTTATGGTATTGGCAGGCATAAGCTACGGACAATGAACACAAATGCTCATACGTACTGGTGGTGTTGTCCTTGACCTTGTCTCCGGTGTTCCCCACCCTTTTTTGTAAAAAAAACGCTCACTGTTGGTAGAGGAGCCAGAGGTATCGCTCTCTGTGGATAGTTGGTCTGACAGAGGGACTCTGCGTCTGTCAACGGTGTCATGACGTTGGCCTTTTGGGGGAGGTTTATGACCCCCATAAATACCTTTCCCCTTTTTCCTCTCTCTACTCTACCGATGTGACTATTGAAAATCCCTTTGTTAACATAGAGAGTCTGGTAACATCAAAAGGTGGGAAACTGAACCATATTTCGGGAATACACCAGTTGAAAATTTGCGTTGGTACTTAATGAATATGATGTCAGATCAGTTGGCGTCTGAGACATTATTACTGATGATAGGACGACATATAAACTGTATCTTGGAAAGTCTACACATTCACATTCAGATTCTCACATGGAATTGTTGTGAAATTTACATTTTTAAATATGAAACTATTTGTGAAAAGATTAATGTTATTTTAGCTTTTTAAATGAAAGAACGGTTTGTCATAGAGAAACTCTGCTCACTCAGAGGCCCCGCCCAAGTGAACAGACACTGGTTGTAAACTATGAAACACGCCCTTCTTTCACCACTATATAAACCCGTTGACGAAAATTCAACTTCCTGTTCTGAGGACGTGAGGACGACGGTCCTATATTAAAAGGGCTCAGATAATAACCTAACGAAATTAGCATTGTGTTCAATGTGAAGGTGACTATCGACACAGCGAAAGGATGAATTTCGACTATACCAGCCAGAATATAGCACGAGCTTAAAAGTATGGCAACTTGGTATGAACTTTGAACTCTTATTCACTCCAGAAGTGATACCTCCTAGCCGTTGAGTTAGCAGCAGCCGCTGTAAACGTGGGCTAGGAAAGGACGGACGACGTACCCAGTCTAACACACACAACGATACTACAACGTATCCAGTTTACCACCAGAGACATTCTTCAGAGGACAAGAGATCCCTGCTGGGCAACTCGGCCTTTCATCTATGACCAACCTATTGAAGCGCAGCTCAGAGTAAATATGTATTGCATTTTCCTTTTTCCAAGTGGGCGGTTATTTAGAATGCAGAAGATTCTGTATTTACGATAGCATAGCTTCTCCCTTTGTTACTCAGTCTTCCCCCGACTTTCTAGTTAATTACATTTACCTGATTAGCTTAATCAGGTAATACTAATTGCAGAGAAACTATTTTATAGAAAAGCATGTCATATCACTTAATCCGGCATTGCAAAGACACGACAACGGCTTGTCTCTTCCTGTTTTGTGGTTTCTTGTGCTCAGGATCTCGCCAGAGATATATTAGTTTGTTGTTCTTTTCTTCCAAATTGTGTTTATACTTAATTTTCCTCTCCCTCAGTTCAGTCGTAATCTTGGTCTGAAGGTCAGTGTTACTCTTAATGAGATCATCCAGTTTGATAGGATCATTAAGCTCGTATCGCAGAGCTTGCTGTGAATTGCCAATGAAGGTTTCAATCTCTGTATTTGTATTTATTATGGATCCCCTAGGCAGCAGCTACTCTTCCTGGGATCCAGCTAAATTAAGGCAGCTATACAATTTTAAAAACATTACAATACATTCACAGATTTCACATCACATTGTCTGCCCTCAGGCCCCTACTCCACCACTACCACATATCTATAATACTAAATCCATGTGCACGTGTATGTTAACGTGTGTGTGTATGTCTGTAATATCTTTTTTGAGTTGTTCAATGATCAAAGTCATCAGGTCCAGTGAACATTTGTTAAGTATAGCAAAACTGTTCAGTGCGTTGTCCAAGTGAAGGCTCTTTTTGCCAACGTAGTCCGCATGGGATAACTCCATTTTGAACATACTCACTTAGTGACGATGTGCAGGTGTGTTCTAGTTCTTGGATGAACAGTCTTAGAATTCTTTAAAAAGATTTTCCCAGGTGCCTTCTAGCCGATGAAATAAAGACAATTTCGGTGAGAGACAAGACTAACAGGGGAAATGCATGAACTAATAGTACTGGTATATAGCAATAAAAACAGTACTAAAGAGATACAAAATAAGTTAGAGGAAAAACAAAAAGAACTAGAGGAACTTATTCAAGAACAATCCAATGCAATATATTACAAAAAGAAAGCAAACTGGGTGGAATATGGAGAAAAATGCACCAAATTCTTCCTGAATCTCAAACACAGGAACGCTACCAAAAATAATTTGAGAAACTGTTAACTAAAGACGGAGTCATCTTATGATTCTCCAAATTATATTTTAAAAGAGGAAGCTAAATATTTTAAGCAGATGTTTTCTTTTCCGTCTCATCCTCTGAATGACGATTACTGTGAGGAATTCTCTCCAAATATATATATTTTTTTTTTGTTAACAAAATGTACAACAAGATCAGTGTGATGGCCAAATTAGAGAGGAAACTTTTTGAGGCTATTAAATCCTTTCAGTCTGGAAAAACCCCAGGGCTTGATGGCATACCGGTAGAGGTATATCCTTTTTTTATATACTCAAAGCTCCATTATTAGCTTGTTTTAACTACTCCTATAAAAATTGTATTCTGTCAGCTACTCAGCAGGAAGGTCTGATTTAACTATTATTGAAACAAGACCCAGATGGAAAATATAAAGATCCAGTCCATCTAAAAAACTGGAGGCCTCGTACACTTCAATGTTGGGATGCAAAAATACTACCGAAATGCATAGCACTCAGAATTAAAAAGGTTTTACCAGGTATTGTTCATCCTGATCAGACAGGTTTTTTACATGGACGATACATTGGAGATAATATACGACAACTTCTAGAAATAATAGAACGACATGAAACATCTAAGAAGCCAGGCCTGGTATTTATAGCGGATTTTGAAAAGGCATTTGATAAAGTAAGACTGGATTTTATTTCTAAATGCCTGGAGTTTTTCTATTTCGGGGAGTCTTAGAAAATGGGTAAAAATAATGTATATCAACACCAGGTGTAAAATAGTAAATAGCGGCTACTTCTCAGAGATTTTTGAATTACCAAGAGGAGTTAATCAAGGGTGTCCGCTGTCACCATATCTATTTGTTATGGCCATCGAAATGCTAGATATTAAAATCAGATGAAATAACAAGATTAGATTATTAGAAATCCAAGGCTTAAAAACAGTGTCCATGTATCCATGTAAGTTTTATATTAAGACTGCAAGCTAGATCCCTGCAATGTCTCATTGAAGATCTAGATAACTTTTCTGGACTCTGCACTAAAACCTAATTATGTTAAGTGTACACTATTACGTATTGGCTCTGAAAAAAATACAACTTTTACATTACCCAGAGCTCGTGCTGCTAGGTGACCTCAACTGGGACATGCTTAACACTCCAGCCATCCTACAATCTAAGCTTGATGCCCTCAATCTCACACAAATTATCAATGAACCTACCAGGTACAACCCCATATCCGTAAACACGGGCACCCTCATAGATATCATCCTAACCAACTTGCCCTCCAAATACACCTCTGCTGTTTTCAACCAAGATCTCAGCGATCACTGCCTCATTGCCTGCATCCGTAATGGGTCTGCGATCAAACGCTCCCTAAAACACTTCAGCGAGCAGGCCTTTCTAATCGACCTGGCCCGGGTATCCTGGAAGGATATTGACCTCATCCCGTCAGTAGAGGATGCCTGGTTATTCTTTAAAAGTGCCTTCCTCACCATTTTAAATAAGCATACTCCATTCAAAAAATGTAGAACCAGGAACAGATATAGCCCTTGGTTCACTCCAGACCTGACTGCCCTTGACCAGCACAAAAACATCATGTGGCCTACTGCATTAGCATCGAATAACCCCCACGATATGCAACTTTTCAGGGAAGTTAGGAACCAATATACACAGGCAGTTAGGAAAGCTAAGGGTAGCTTTTTCAAGCAGAAATTTGCATCCTGTAGCACAAACTCAAAAAAGTTCTGGGACACTGTAAAGTCCATGGAGAATAAGAGCACCTTCTCCCAGCTGCCCACTGCACTGAGGCTAGGAAACACTGTCACCACTGATAAATCCACTATAATTGAGAATTTCAATAAGCATTTTTCTACGGCTGGCCATGCTTTCCACCTGGCTACCCGTACCCCGCTCAACTGCCCTGCACCCCCCACAGCAACTCGCCCAAGCCTCCCCATTTCTCCTTCACCCAAATCCAGATAGCTGATGTTCTGAAAGAGCTGCAAAATTCTGGACCCTACAAATCAGCCGGGCTAGACAATCTGGACCCTCTCTTTCTAAAATTATCTGCCGAAATTGTTGCAACCCCTATTACTAGCCTGTTAAATCGCGATCATCCCCTCTTCAAAGGGGGAGACTCTATACCCAATGCTACACCTATATCTATCCTACCCTGCCTTTCTAAGGTCTTCGAAAGCCAAGTTAACAAACAGTTACCGACCATTTCGAATCCCACTGCTATGCAATCTGGTTTCAGAGCTGGTCATGGGGCACCTCAGCCACGCTCAAGGTCCTAAACGATATCATAACCGCATCGATAAGAACATTACTGTGCAGCTGTATTCATCGACCTGGCAAGGCTTTCGACTCTGTCAATCACCACATTCTTATCGGCAGATCCCAACAGCCTTGGTTTCTCAAATGACTGCCTCGCCTGGTTCACCAACTACTTCTCTGATAGAGTTCAGTGTGTCAAATCGGAGGGCCTGTCCGGACCTCTGGCAGTCTCTATGGGGTGCCACAGGGTCAATTCCGGCCGACTCTCTTCTCTGTATACATCAATGATGTCGCTCTTGCTGCTGGTGATTCTCCTCTACGCAGACGACACCATTCTGTATACCTCTGGCCCTTCTTTGGACACTGTGTTAACTAACCTCCAGATGAGCTTCAATGCCATACAACTCTCCTTCCGTGGCCTCCAACTGCTCTTAAATGCAAGTAAAACTAAATGCATGCTCTTCAACCGATCGCTGCCACGCACCTGCCTGCCCGTACAGCATAACTAACCTGGACGGTTAGACTTAGAATATGTGGACAACTACAAATATCTAGGTGTCTGGCTAGACTGTAAACTCTCCTTCCAGACTCACATTAAGCATCTCCAATCCAAAGTTAAATCTAAAATTGGCTTCCTATTTTGCAACAACGCGTCCTTCACTCATGCTGCCAAACATACCCTCGTAAAACTGACCATCCTACCAATCCTCAACTTCGGCGATGTCATTTACAAAATAGCCTCCAACACTCTACTCAACAAATTGGATGCAGTCTATCACAGTGCCATCCGTTTTGTCACCAAAGCCCCATATACTACCCACCACTGCGACCTGTACGCTCTCGTTGGCTGGCCCTCGCTTCATACTCGTTGCCAAACCCACTGGCTCCAGGTCATCTACAAGTCTTTGCTAGGTAAAGCCCCGCCTTATCTCAGCTCACTGGTCACCATAGCAGCACCCACCCTTAGCACGCGCTCCAGCAGGTATATCTCACTGGTCACCCCCAAAGCCAATTCCTCCATTGGCCGCCTTTCCTTCCAGTTCTTTGCTGCCAATGACTGGAACGAACTGCAAAAATCACTGAAGCTGGAGACTCATATCTCCCTCACTAGCTTTCAGCACCAGCTGTCAGAGCAGATCACAGATCACTGCACCTGTACATAGCTCATCTGTAAATAGCCCATCCAACTACCTCATCCCCATACTGTATTTATTTATCTTGCTCCTTTGCACCCCAGTATCTCTACTTGCACATTCATCTTCTGCACATCTATCACTCCAGTGTTTAATTAGTATATTATAATTACTTCGCTACCATGGCCTATTTATTGCCTTACCTCCCTTATCCTACCTCATTTGCACACACTGTATATAGACTTTTTCTACTGTATTATTGACTGTATGTTTGTTTATTCCATGTAGAACTCTGTGTTGTTGTATGTGTCAAACTGCTTTGCTTTATCTTGGCCATGTAAAATTAGTTTAAAAAAAATTAAATACCCTGCAGTTTACCTATAACATGGGCTGACTGTGAAGTAGACATACTTGGTGTTTATATCACAAAATATATAAATGAGCTTTCCACAATGAATTTCAATAGACAACTAGTAAAAATAGACAAGATCCTGCAAATGGAGAGGTAAATGGAGAGGTAAATGGAGAGGTAAATGGAGAGGTAAATGGAGAGGTAAATGCCTGTCTATTTCTGGAAATATTACACTGATTAACTCCTTAGTCATATCTCAGTTTACTCACTTACTTATGGTGCTGCCTACTCCTGACTCCTACTCGCTTTATCTGGGATGCTAAATCAGACAAGATAAATTGTTCCTATCTACAGTACCAGTCAAAAGATTGGACACACCTACTCATTCAAGGGAGTTTCTTTATTTTTACTATTTTCTACATTGTAGAATAATAGTGAAGACATCAACTATGAAATAACACATATGGAATCATGTAGTAACCAAAAAAGTGTTTAACAAATCTAAATATATTGTATATTTGGGATTCTTCAAATTAGTGTAAGGGAATTTCTATGTATGCGCTTTTCTTTTAACTCATTTCTGTCTTCTATTCATGTGCTGTTCTAATAACCAATGTCTGTGTTCATGCAAGTGGCTGACTGTACAAATCCTCACTTATCAGTAGCTGCAATTTGGCAGTACACCCAGACCTTGTTTTGACAACGAACAAAATAACTCAGCTTAGAGAGGAAGAAGCATTGTGAGGTATTGGTCTGTCACATGTTATGAACCAGTATTGGTCTGTCACATGGATGATATTAATGAATAATGCAAATATAACTTGTCTGTGTATAGCCGTATATAAGACAACTGCTGGGACTGCCCAGGGAGAGCTCCTGATTTACATAATGCACCATAGCACACAAGTTGGTTGGGAACCTCTCCAGCGCGCTGACAATAAACAATGATTCATTTCAAATTGACTTCGAGTGTCCCTGTGTAAGAATTTCCACAACAGTAGCCACCCTTTGCCTTGATGACAGCTTTGCACACTCTTGACATTTTCTCAACCAGCTTCACCTGGAATGCTTTTCTAACAGTCTTGAAGGAGTTCCCACATAAGCTGAGCACTTGTTGGCTGCTTTTCCTTCACTCTGCGGTCCAACTCATCCCAAACCATCTCAATTGGGTTGAGGTTGGGTCATCTGATGCAGCACTCCATCACTCTCCTTGATCAAATAGCCCTTACACAGCCTGGAGGTGTGTTTTGGGTTATTGTCCTGTTGAAAAACATGATACTAAGCGCAAACCAGATGGGATGGCGTATCGCTGCAGGATGCTGTGGTAGCCATGCTAGTTAAGTGTGCCTTGTATTCTAAATAAATCACTGACAGTGTCACCAGCAAAGCACCATCACACCTCCTCCTCCATGCTTCATGGTGGGAACCATACATGCGGAGATCATCCGTTCACCTACTATGCGTCTCACAAAAACATGTCAGTTGGAACCAAAAATGTAACATTTGGACTCCTCAGACCAAAGGACAGATTTCCACTGGTCTAATGTTATTTGCTCGTGTTTCTTGGCCCAAGTTTGTCTCTTCTTATTATTGGTGTCCCTTAGTAGTGGTTTCTTTGCAGCAATTCGACCATGAAGGCCTGATTCACGCAGTCTCCGCTGAACAGTTGATGTTGAGATGTGTCTGTTACTTGAACTCTGTAAAGCTTTTATTTGGGCTGCAATTTCTGAGGCTGTTAACTCTAATGAACGTATCCTCTGCAGCAGAGGTAACTCTGTGTCTTCCTTTCCTGTGGCGGTCCTCATGAGAGCCAGTGTCATCATAGCGCTTGATGGTTTTTGCAACAGCACTTGAAGAAACTTTAAAAGTTCTTGAATTTTCCGTATTGACTGACCTTCATGTCTTAAAGTAATGATGGACTGTTGTTTCTCTTTGCTTATTTGAGCTGTTCTTGACATAATATGGACTTGGTCTTTTACCAGATAGGGCTATCTTCCACCCATACCTTGTCACAACACAACTGATTGGCCACAAAATGCACATTTGTGGCCTGCTGGAGGTCATTTTGCTGGGCTCTGGTAGTGCTCCTCCTTGCACAAAGGCGGAGGTAGCGGTCCTGCTGCTGGGTTGTTGCCCTCCTACGGCCTCCTCCACGTCTCCTGATGTACTGGCCTGTCTCCTAGTAGCGCCTCCATGCTCTGGACACTACGCTGACAGACACAGCGCTTTTGCCACAGCTCGCATTGATGTGCAATCCTGGATGAACTGCACTACCTGAGCCACTTGTGTGGMTTGTAGACTCCGTCTCATGCTACCACTAGAGTGAAAGCACCGCCAGCATTCAAAAGTGACCAAAACATCAGCCAGGAAGCATAGGAACTGAGAAGTGGTCTGTGGTCACCACCTGCAGAACCATTCCTTTATTGGGGGTGTCTTGCTAATTGCCTATAATTTCCACCTTTTGTCTATTCCATTTGCACAACAGCATGTGAAATTTATTGTCAATCAGTGTTGCTTCCTAAGTGGACAGTTTGATTTCACAGAAGTGCGATTGACTTGGAGTTACATTGTGTTGTTTAAGTGTTCCCTTTATTTTTTTGAGCACTGTATATTTTGATTTGTTTAAAAAAAAAATTGCTTACTACATGATTCCATATGTGTTATTTCATAGTATTGATGTCTTTACTATTATTCTACAATGTAGAAAATAGTAAAATAAAGAAAATTCCTTGAATGAGTAGGTGTTTTGACTGGTACTGTCTATAATGAATATCAACTGGGTGGGTTGAGATTATTAAATATAAAAGCACTAAACCTCTCTCTAAAAGCTTCACTTATACAAAAGTTTTACTTGAAACCTAAATGGTTCTCAAGTAGATTACTAAGAAAAGCTCATCCATTGTTTAAAAATAGCCTTTGTGCACATTGCCATGTCTCATTTTCGATGAATTGAAGTATCTCTCTTTTTCAAACAAGCATTGCAGAGCTGGCTACATTTATGGAAAATATGTTTGAAAAGGGTATTTTGTTTTTAAATGATATTGTAAATTGGAATGGTAGAGTTATGTCTTTCATGGAGTTATCAGAATTGTATGGGAAGGTCTGCTCAATCCAAGATTACAACCAATTGATTACAGCATTACCCCAAAAAGGGAGGAGGCAGGTGGCAGCGGGAGGAGGTAGGGATCTGGTATGTTTGCCCAATGTAATATATTGATATATAAAACGACGCAAGATTCAAGACTTCTTGCTTTTCAGCTAAAATTATTGTACAGAATTCTTGCCACCAACAAAATGTTGAATATTTGGGGCATACAAAATACCCTTTTCAAACATATTTTCCATAAATGTAGCCAGCTCTGCAATGCTTGTTTGAAAAAGAGAGATACTTCAACTCCTTCCTGAGCGGTATGATGGCTACGTGGTCCCATGGTGTTTATACTTGAGTACTATTGTTTGTACCAATGAACGTGGTACCTTCAGGCGTTTGGAAATTGTTTGGAAAAAGCCATGACATAATTTTCTGGAATTTTCCAAGCTGTTTAAAGGCACAGTCAATTTAGTGTATGTAAACTTCTGACCCACTGGAATTGTGATACAGTGAATTATAAGTGAAATAATCTGTCTGTTAACAATTGTTGCAAAAATGTGTCACGCACAAAGTAGATGTTCTAACCGACTTTCCAAAACTATAGTTTGTTAACAAGAAATTTGTGGAGTGGTTGACAAATGAGTTTCAATGACTCCAACCTAAGTGTATGTAAACTTCTGACTTCAACTGTATGTCTATATCAATTTTTTTAAATTCTTCACATTTTCAAACAGTACATTTATATTTTCCAACGGGGCTGTCACGTCTGCTCCTGCTCCTCCCCTATGGCATACGACATCGCCAGAGTTCTAACCACCGGTCCTGGGATTCATCATTACGCACACCTGGCAATCATCATTACGTGCAGCTGACGTTTTGGACACTACAGTAAAAATGGTTAACTTTGTTAAAGCAAGGCCCCTGAACTCTCGTGTATTTTCTGCACTATTCAATGATATGGGCAGCGACCATGTAACGCTTTTACAACATACAGAGGTGCGCTGGTTATCAAGGGGCAAAGTATTGACACGTTTTTTTGAATTGAGAGACAAGTTTTCTTTACTGACCATAATTTTCACTTGTCTGACCGCTTGCATGATGACGAGTTTCTCACATGACAGGCCTATCTGGATTTGTTATCCCTTTAATGCCCTGCCTCCAGTCCACTTACCGATATCTGAACAAGAGAGCCTCATCGAAATTGCAACAAGCGGTTCTGTGATAGGGCTGCGCTCAGTTTCTTGCCTTGGCAAATCGCGCTGTTAAGACACTGATGCCCTTTGCAACCACGTACCTATGTGAGAGTGGATTCTCGGTACTTACTAGCATAAAAACTAAATACAGGCACAGACTGTGTGTGGAAAATGATATAAGACTGAGACTCTCTCCAATACAACCCAACATTGCAGAGTTATGTGCATCCTTTCAAGCACACCCATCTCATTAACCTGTGGTGAGTTATTCACCATTTTTGATAAACAAATAAGGTTTTATATGTAAGATGGCTAAATAAAGAGCTATATTATTGATTATGATTACATTATTATTTGTGCCTTGATTCTATAAGAGCCCTTTGTCACTTCCCACGAGCCTGGTTGTGACAAAAACGCACACTCATTCTTATGTTTATCAAATGTATTGTATAGTGTGTGTGTGGCAGGCTTACAATGATGGCAAAAAACTAAATTTGAGAGTGCGCTGACCCTAGTGCTAGAGGGGGTACGCAGCTGGAGGTTGAATGTTTGAAGGGGTACGGAACTATAAAAGTTTGGGAACCACTGCTGTAGGTCATGTAACTGTTTGTTACATGCAATATGTTTTGTGGACTTCACCGGACAGAGGTTGCTCTCCGGTTTTGTGATGAAACAAAGGTTTGGTTGACTCTATTCTGCCACTGTGTCTTCTTATTGTCTTTGCCTTTAGGCCTATATATCACCGTCGCAAGACATATGAACTAACAGGTTATAGAGGAAACAACGCAATTATCACAACACATAGGTTGTAATATGGCTTATCTTTCTGGCTTCCCCAGTGATTTTACCCACGCACCGCTGCTGGGCCTAGGGCTAAGTTTTTGGACACGAAAATGATTATACCTGGGCAACAACAACACAGTGCAATTAGGAATGTATTATTGTTATTAAATGAGTGCACAATTATTGTCCATAGGCTGTAAACTGCAGTGATGTAGGCATCCTGTTTTGTTTCCTGACGAAATAACTGGCCTACAGCCTAGGTATGATTATGCAACCATTTGGATCAGTTTGGGTCTATTCTCCAAAGTTTAGGTCCAGAAAGGTACTAAATTAGCAGGCCACTTTAGCCTATGCTGTAAACTGCAGTGTATATGTCCTTTGAATAATTCATGTGAATTATTAATCATGATATTGCGCCGACGAAGTTGTATCCATAGTTTCTGCGTTTGGCTTCTGTGTTTTAAAAGCGTTCGAAAATGCGGTGGGATAGTTGGAATGTTGTCGGAAAAGCCACCTATTTTAGGCCTTGTCATAACTATCTGCATTGTTTGTGACATCCATGTAGAACGATTAGAATCTAAATCCAAATTTAGATTCTAGAATGTTGACCAATTTGTGGGAAATTGTGGCAGACACATTTTAGCAGCACATTACATCCATATAACCAATTAAAATATACGAAAACATTGATTGAAATGGATTTGATTCCAGGAGCTGAACCCCAATCCGAATGGGCAAGAATGCGTTCTGCATTATTGACTGGTTTTAAAGGCAGCAACAGCGGCTTTACTGGCAGCAACAGAGTCAGACATGCAACTTTCAATACAGTTGTCCCTTCGCCCCAGACTGTCTTTGAAGGATGGAAATGCTTCACAGCTTTATTTATGGCTGCTCTCGCTTACCTGTGCTACATCTACTGGGACAGAATAGAGCTTGCTTCACAAGTAAGTTTGGTCCTGATTCCTGTCTTTTCTATCATCCCCACAATCACAATCAGAGTGGCAGTAGACTAGGCAGCTTGTTGCCTGCCACGTTTAATTTAAAACAATACCATTAGTGAATGATAGCTATCAAATGATCATAAAGAGGCCATAAACCCATTTTCTATAACCAAATATCTTTGCTTCAGCCTCCATAATTGCATGTCCCTGTTTTGACCATTAATTGTGTTAATTAAAAATGTAGTAATTAGCATTTTATATACAATCTCTCTTTTTCATTAAGGCTGCCTGGAGTTGGGTGACAAAATGTCCAGCCAGTTGGAAAAACTTAACGGAGAAAGTGGAGCGGCCAAGGTCCAGAAAAAGGCGACTAAGCCCTCTGCTGATCAAAGTCAAGCGGCTGGAATTGAAACTGACTGCTATAAAGAGAGCCTTGGAGAATCATGGTTCACATCGAACCTCCCCATCTTGTTCCTCCCCACACTGCTCTCAGCACGTTCTCCAGACCAAGGGCAGCAGCTACTCAAGACTGGGAGAGTGCTGCACAGGCCATAGTCTTAGAAAATCAAATGGACTGCACTCCAATGGAGACATTTAAATGATTTATTTATTGACCGTGTTGTTTAGACTGTAGATCACCTATGTTGATACTGAATTTCATTGGCATGAGAAAACACTTGTTGTCTAAATATATATTTTCTTTCAATAATATCTCTGGTGTCTGTCTTTAATTATTGGAATAACACAATGATAGGAACCACTTAAAAAGGTTAAGTAAACAGTCACACAGCCATACGTAATACATCTGCTAAATCTCACAATGCCTTCCCCACATAGTCTATGAGACAGGAGGATCGGTCAGGCTCACCTGGGGTGATGATGATTCATTGCGATTTTCTTTTAGGTCTATGTCCCTAGAGTTGGAAAATGTATGATAGCAGTGCAGCAATGGTATGTTTCTCTGTGTTGTCACTTATTTTCATCCCTCCATTCCAATTCATTTTTTACATACGGATTGCTCACATATACCCTTTAATCATGTATGATTGGAAAGTTTAGATTCACAGCTATCCATCCGACACATTTTCGGGTATGTTCAGGTCAACATAACTCTGACCTTTGACCTTTAGGGTACATATCAGGAGGATCTTTATAAATTGTTTTAAAAAGGAGATTACTTTTAAAGCAATTTACACTCACATTCATGGTATTTTTATGAATGACAACGCATACGTATATCTAGCTTCAGGGCCAATATCAGGGAAAAACAGAGCTTGCCAGCTTGTAGTCCTAAATTTTTTTAATGAGTTATCTCTGGTTCGTTCATCCACTCCTATGGGCGAAATGATGAATGGGGAAAGAATAGGGGTTTTGGGATAAACGCCGAAAATAAGGTCTGGGATTAACACAGGTTTAGGAGATCTTATACTTTTTGTTCTAAGAGATAATATCAGTCAGTTAACATGGCCTTTATTAATTATGAAGCCTTTATGTGCTTGTTTTGATGACTTAAATGCTTCAAAATTCACAAAAAGTGACTTTAGCTGATGAAGATTATTTTATAGAACAAAACGTTGTGAAAAACACTCAAAACGCTACTCCTCTGACACCGAATGCCCGGTAGCTGCCGGAGTATGGGAGTGTGAAAAGGAGTGGGCATTTCGAAAGCAAGCAGGTAATTGGTCAGATATTACTCCTTCTGTTTAACCCTCTCTGCAAGCTCAGACTCAGAGATGATACTCTGTCTGAAGTAGTGTAGGCTACTGAAGTACAGGCTACTGAATCCCTTTTCTAAGAGTTATATGTTCATTCATCACTGCACAATTAAACAGACACAAAAAGATCCCACCATGTCGAACGAACTACTGCCTTTACAATGCACCTGCCGCGAGACATTTGGGACCAGTCCTTCCCTCCACGAGACCCCCGGGACCAGCCTTCCCCCCCCACAGGACCCCGTGACCAGCCCTTCACACCACGGGACCAGCTCTTCCTGCCACGGGACCAGTTCTTCACGCCACGGGACCAGCCCTTCATACCACGGGACCAGCCATTAATGTCAAGGGACCTTTGGGACCAGGTCTTCCCACCATGGAACTCCCAGAACCAGCCCTTACCACCATGGAACTCCCAGAACCAGCCCTCCCCACCGGGACCCCCAGAACCAGCCCTCCCCACCGGAACCCCGGAACCAGCTCTTCCCGTCATGGGACCTTGGAACCAGCCCTTCACGCCATGGCACCAGCCCTTCCTGCCACAGAATCACTTGGACCGGCCCCCGGAACCCCCGGGACTAGCTCATTCAACAGCGGCACCTCTAGGCAAGCCAAAGACCAAATGTCCTAAATGCAGTTCATGGCTAAACAAAAATGATCTAAATAGACATAACTTTAGAAAGCATTCACCTGTTGTGAAGGACATCACAGCACAATCCAATCTGAAGAGCCAATGCATAGACCAGCAAAAAGGGATTTCTGCAGTTTCAAAATCTTTACAGGGGACATGTGTCCCAATACATGTGATGAAAAGAACATTGGGGTCAAACACAAAAGATTGCCTGTGAATTGGATGTTGAAGAAGTGGGTTTAAGTTAAATCAATTTCCCCATACATGCTCAATTGATTACTGCACATCTCTGAAGGAAAAGTGTCTTATAAGAGCTGATTAGGCAAAGTAATGGTGGTTTGTTTAATTCAAAGGAAAACACGTGGCACTGCCCTTGCTCCAAGGCCAGAGTTTCCTGTGTCTATAAATGAATAGAGTTAAATTAATAGAGGCCTCTTTCACACAGTGACCAGCATTGAGAATGTTAAACAGCACTTGCCATGTGATGTATGTCCAGAAAACATTTGCGAAGACAATCTTGAACAAACAAGCACTGAATACACACCCAGGAATGAAGGTCTGACAAGGATGGTACACTATATTTATGAACATAAGAAATTACCATCCATCTGTGCTGTCAGAAGACACTTTTGACCATCTTAGGGAAATAGAAGTCCCCAAAGAACTAGTGCCAGAGATCTTTTGCAGATAATGCTTGGGTATGTGCCACTTGGTTAACCACCACTGCTAAAGCAAAGGTTCCTAGATTGACTGAAAATAACTACAAGTGACTAATGTAATCATAGTTAGATCCTTGTTGAAACCATTTATGAAATATATTTATATTGAACATTTATAAACTGTATCTCCCAAAGTACAGTACCAGTCAAAAGTTTGCACACACCTACTCAGTCAAGGGTTTTTCCTTTATTTTTACTAATTTCTACACTGTAGAATAACAGTGAAGACTTCAAAACTATGAAATAACACATATGGAATCATGTAGTAACCAAAAAAGTGTTATACCCCATCCTGTAAGGAAAATACACCTTCATTGCAGATCTCTATGTCCCTCCGACATGACTAGCACCCACCAATTAGCACCTTCACGGTAAGCTAAACTTTCTGGTGAAACACATAAATGGCCACCTTTTAAAACATGACAGTCAGTTTATTGTGCATTACCTCCCTTTTATTACGAGAACGCTCACATGGAAGACACCTTGATCATCCCACTGTGGAACCATGTGCACTTTCTGCTCTGTGTAAATTGAGACCTTTTGTGCCAATGTTTATTACTAGCCATCATTATTTGGATGGATTTGGATTGATTAAAGCCCAGTTGTAGATCCAATAACAGCATGGGATGGGCAATTGATGTGTGTGTTCACGGAAGTTATGAATAATGTCATTTTTTGGTTCTTCCGTTACGGTCCTGTCTATTACAGCTGTTACTCTGCTGTCTCGTTCTGTGGCATTGCTGTTTGCTTATCATCCTGACTGCATGTTCCCTAAAAGGTTATGAGGCCACAACAGAAATAAATATTTTTCTGGACTCCAAGTATATAGAGAGAGCACAAGGGTTTGGACATGAAGGCTCTCTGAGTGTTTTAAGATCACCTTAGGTTTACATGTTCTTTGGCGGTCACGTTCCCATGACCTGCTTATAAAGTTTAAAACCTCTTAAGGATTGGACCCATTTATTCAATTTTCACCTAAAATGACATTCCCAAATCTTAACTGCCTGTAGCTCACGACCTGAGGCAAGGATATAAATATTCTTGATAGTATTTGAAAGGAAACACTTTGAAGGTTGTGGAAAGGTGAAATTAATGTAGGAGAATATAACACATTAGATCTGGTAAAAGATAATACAAAGAAAAYAACATGCGTTTTTTTCATCATCTTTGAAATGCAAGAGAAAGGCCACAATATATTATTGCAGTGCAGGTGCAATTTAGATTCTGTCCACTAGATGGCCACAGTGTATGTGCAGAGTTTTAGACTGACCCAATGAACCATTACATTACTGTTCAGAATGTTGTATCAAGTCTGCCCAAATGTGCCTAATTGGTTTATTAATACATGTTCACGTACATAACAGTGCACTCTCCTCAAACAATAGCATTGTATTACTTTCCAGTACCCATGGTATTTTGTTATGGACACTCCGTTTTTATTTTTCGATCATAAGTGGTATTATTTCAAATGCAGAATAGGTATTTGTTTTGTATTTACAGATGCTCAAAATTAGCAATTGAAAATACGTTCTGACTGTGCACTTCCTTCAGCTCGACGTGCCTGGTCTGAGGAGATGGTGGTGTGTGGTCCTTCTGGAGAACCTGGAGCTGGAAGGGTACAATCTGTTATTTGAATAAAAGACAATGTAACTAAGATTATAAAGAGTGATATTACATTTTGAAGTGTTGGAACGTTTTTTCTGAAAATGTGCAGGCATGGCAGAAAGTTTTCCCACTGGACAGACCAAGGCAAGGCTATGGTGAGGGGGGGGCTCTCCAACTTGAATTATGAATTTCACGGAAAAGGAGACATGAGGAAGCAAGTTGGTCATTTATTATAATGAAAATATGACATTATGTCATGGTCCCAAATGTACTTGTTAAAGGTTTTAGACTAGAGTATGTTATAACTATGAGTTAAATGGTGGTCTGATTTTTACAGACAGCATCAAATATATCTGAGGACCATGCATATGCCAAGAAGAGCCCAGAGGGTGTTGGTTTAGTGTCCATGGTAAATCTTCACAAAGTCACCACATGTAGGAGCATACACGACAGACACTCTCTCTCTCTCTCGCTCTCTCTCTCATATTCTCACTGGCCACTACAGAGTAGCTGTGTATGCATGCCCAGGGTTGGGGAGTAAGTTTGTTCCACCTGAGCGAGTCTGACCACAAGTCAGAGACCACTATGATGACACACCAATTGTGTTTGATGGATCGCGGGAAAAGAGCAGGAATGGGCTTTTGTAGGCTACAGTCCAAGCTATGTCTTCCAATGGTGCGTTTGCTGTCGGCATCCAAAGATGATCCAACTTGAATAAACGCTTGGAGGTAAGGATGACAGCAGTGGTGTAGTCTATGGCGATACGGATATCACGTATTATTGATATCTACATAGCACATTGATGTGAAGTGAATCACACTGCTGCTCTCTCATTTAGCTATTTGCGTCTTACGGATTGTGGTTGTTGTGGATGGCTGTTCACAAATCTAAATGTATATTTGAACCCAATAATGGTTGAATTCAAGAAGTTTAAGTTGCCTAATCATTGTTTTTGAAACCAGTGAACAGCCAATGAAAAATGAGCTCTTGCAACAGATGCATAGTGCGGATCCCAGCCTATGGAATACAAGTAGGGCTTTTATTACTCAACCTAATTCATGCTGATAAAAACAATACATCCATAGGTCTAATGGACACATGCTCAAACGAGCACACTTTTGATATATTTAAAGGACAATCTGTAGTTGCTACATCCATTTTTAGACTTATAAATTCTATATTAATGTAAATATATAATTGAATCATATTTTTATGTGTAGTAGAAAGCGATGGGTTAGAAGAAGCCTATATAACCAACCCATAAAGTAACATTTAACATCCATGTATGACCAACTATGTAAACTTTAACATTGTTTTATCCTGCAATAGATGTCGTTCAATTGGTAAGATACATTTTTGTCTTCTTCTAATGCCTCTTAAGGGGAAAGTAATCTAAAAGTAACTGAATGTAATCAGATTACATTACTGGGTTTGGGTAATCCAAAAGTGATGTTACTAATTACAATTTTGGACAGGTAACTTGTAACTGTAATGGATTGCATTTAGAAAGCAACCTACACAGCCCTGTGCATGCACTATATACTGTAAATGTACTGTATGTAGGCCATTGAACATTCTTTTTTAAATAATTTGTATCTCTCCCAAAAGCCACCAGACATATATAGGTACCAACCAACATATCTCTTGCAATATTGTTAAGTAAGTATTATTCAATGTTTTAGACATAGTAAGAAAATTGAGAACAGAAACAAGGTCTGTTTTTTATGAAACCTTTACTTGTGTCTCTGGCAGCAGAGCAACAGTGGCATGAAAATGTTACAGCACAATTGATCGATTCAAGAATTGAATATATCATCAACTCTTAGTGTTTCACCCGTTTCATATATCATGTCGACTTTAGCAGTATTCTAATTATAAGCATATTCATTTTAATAATGTTATGTTCTCCCTGATTCTCCCTCTGTTTCTTGATACGGGCGTGGTGATCATGGAGAGGAAGGTGAGAGCATGGGGATGGGGGTCTGTCATATCTGTGACAGAGGGTTGGAAGAGGAGAGGGGGATATACACTACATGACCAAAAGTATGTGGACACTTGCTCGTCATACATCTCATTCCAAAACCATGTCCATTAATATGGAATTGGTTCCCCCTTTAGTGAGGTTGAGCACTGATGTTGGCCGATTAGGCCTGGCTCGCAGTCGGCGTTCCAATTCATCCCAAAGGTGTTCGATGGGGTTGAGGTCAGGACTCTGTGCAGGCGAGTCAAGTTCTTCCACACTGATCTTGACAAACCATTTCTCTATGGATCTTGCTTTGTGCATGGGGGCATTGTCATGCTGAAACAGGAAAAGGCCTTCCCCAAACTGTTGCCACAAAGTTGGAGCACAGAATCGTCTAGAATGTCATTGTATGCTGTAGCGTTAAGATTTCCCTTCACTGGAACTAAGGGGCCTAGCCCATGAAAAACAGCCCCAGAACATTATTCCTCTTCCACCAAACTTGGCATTCAGCCAGGTAGCATTCTCCTGGCATCCACCAAACCAAGATTCGTCCATCGGACTGCCAGATGGTGAAGGGTGATTCATCACTCCAGAGAACGCATTTCCACTGCTCCAGAGTCCAATGGCGGCGAGCTTTACACCACTCCAGCCGATGCTTGGCATTGCACATGGTGATCTTAGGCTTGTATGTGGCTGCTCGGCCATGGAAACCCATTTCATGAAGCTCCTGACGAACAGTTGTTGTGCTGACATTGCTTCCAGAGATAGTTTGGAACTCGGTAGTGAGTGTTGCAACCGGGGACAGACAATTTCTACGTGGTACGTGCTTTAACACTTGGCGGTCCCGTTCTGTAAGCTTGTGTGGCCTACCACTTCACGGATGAGCTGTTGTTGCTCCTAGACATTTCCACTTCACAATAACATCACTTACAGTTGACCGGGGAAGCTCTAGCAGGGAAAACTGTCTTGTTGGAAAGGTGGCATCCTATGATGGTGCCACGTTGAAAGTCACTGAGCTCTTCAGTAAGGTCATTCTACTGCCAATGTTTGTCTAATGAGATTGCATGGCTGTGTACTCGATGTTATATACCTGTCAGTAACGGGTGTGGCTGAAATAGCCAAATCCACAAATTTGAAGGGGTGTCCACATACTTTTGTATATATAGTGTATCTGTTACATATAGGATGGGGCACGGTGGGTACTTAGGGGGAGAGGCAGGGTGGGTACTATTGAAAGAGAGAGGTGGGGTTCTGTATGTTACACTATCAATCAATAAATAAAGTGTGTGCAAATAAATAAATCAATATACTGTATCTGTTGCACTATAAGACTCCAAGTGGGTGAACTGAGGGTGGATGGGGTAGGAAGGTTGAGGGGGTTACATCTGTATCAAAGTCTCTGGTTATACAGTGCATTCGGGAAAGTATTCAGACCTCTTGACTTTTTCCACATTTTGTTACGTTACAACCTTATTCAAAAATTGTATGGAAATTGTTTTTTACCCTCATCAATTTAAACACAATACCCATAATGACAAAGCAAAAAACTTTTTTTTCTTTCAATTTTGGCAAATTTATCGAAAATAAAAACTGAAATATAACATTTACATAAGTATTCAGACCCTTTGCTATGAGACTAGACTGAGCTCAGGTGCATCCTGTTTCCATTGATCATCCTTGAAGAGAAGAAGGGGCATGGTGGGTCCTGGGGAAGGAAAGAGCAGGGGGATCGTACATGCTATTCCGTACCTTGGGACGTCCCTACCCCATTGAAGTTGAAATTTCAAATGGTTAAGGTTAGGTAAGGGTTAGGGTAATGACCTCACAAGGATCCCGGATAGCACAGACAATAACCCTGCTCTCTCTTTCCTCACTACCCACCATGCCAATTATTTTCATCAACCCCCCACTAAACAATATATACATACAAAACAGTTTGTTCAAGCAATTAAACAAAGCATACAAATTACAATTGAAGATGATAGTGAGGTGCAGCAGTGGTGAGTGTAAAAGTGTATCACAGTGTTTTGTGTTGTATGCATGGATTTGGGAATTAACCTGGAATAATCCATTGAAGGGTTTGTGCAGGATGTCTGGGAGGTACAGTGTGTGTACTTGTAGATGATGGTGCATAATTGGAGTATATTCATGGTGTAGATTGACATGATATTGAGTTTCTGAAACAGAAGAGCAGATCGAGCCAAGTAGTTAGAGGCGGCTTTCTTGTTAATTTGTGTAGGTAGGAAGCATATGTACTGGCCCACATAATATTGCAGTAAATGAGATAGGTAAATGAAACTGTCGTATATAATTACAAAGCAAGCCTGGTGAACCAAACCACTAATCTTTCTGATGATACCAATGGACTTCATCACTTTACAGCAGACAAAGCAATTTCAGACTCATATGTTCGCTACCTTTACCATCTTAGAATTTCTGTGTTCAGTATTACCTATATATAATTATGTTATTCTGTCTATCTATTCATACTCTTTGTGTGTCTCTTATAACAAAACTATCTGTAAGGTGTGTTTGCATCATCAGCTGTAGGTGTAACCTTCCGGTTCTAACTCCTTTCRGAGGCAACCAATCAGCAGGCACGGACACAATGGTACTGGAGCTCATGCAATCTTTATTTGCTATTTCTGGGACAGACAATAACAAACAATGCAGTGTTAGTTTACTTATGGCTTCTGTCACACTCCATTAATTCCATCAGCATGAAACAGTCATATTATTCTTGTTTTGATCTATAGTATTTTTACTTTTTTTCTTAATGCATATGAGCTCCATATAAAAATGTAGAATAACAATTACATAGATCAAATACCCAGACAGCAAATTCATTCACATACCTGAGACAGACAATAACATACACCACAGTGTTCGTTGACTTATGGCTCCTCTCACACTCCTACAACATAAAAGGATTTTTTAAAACTCAACAAAAGTTTGAACCTTCTACCTAGGTTTGGACGGGCGCACATTTTGAAAACAAGCTAGTAACGTAAACTCACCCCTTACCATACAAATGTGCTAAACCGCAACATTCAAACGAGGCTACAAAGAAAACGAATGGGACTGTAGCGACTGTGTTGACTTCAAAATCGGGGGTGTGAACTAGGTTTCTATTCAAGCGTTGATCGACATGGTAATGGCTCTATAGTATTGGAGAAAAGTTGAAAAAACGGACCCTCCGTTACATAGTGGCGTGTCATGTTGTAACGTACAGCACACATAAAGCAACTATTTCTGTCTTACAATCTCTCTCCACCAGGTGTAGCACTTCTCTCATCGTTTAAAAACAAGAAATGGACAGTGACGGGGGTAAAGGGGGATACCTAGTCATTTTTTGCTCATCATTGCATGCCATCATCATTCTCAAAGCCGCTGTTTACTTCTAAGATCACTTTAGCACCGCCCTAAAAACCTGATTCAAATTCGACACAAACCTTCAAATAGGTATGTAATCACACATTATATAAACTCTTTATAGTGTTTCATTTACATTTTAGAGGTGATAAGGTGATAAGTTGGACAGATCGAGTGAAAAAAAGCAATTTTCCCACACAACATCTTTCCTCACTATCACGCATTAGTTTCCGACGGGGCTCATTGCCTACTTGAATTATGCAGAAACGGGCAGTGTTTAGGTCATGTAATTGATTCTGTTGGAAAGGGGAGAAATTGTGCTTTACAATGGTATTGACATTACAGTTGATCTGGAAGTATTACGTTTTTGGGGGCGCTAAAATAAGGGCAATTGTACGGACCAAGGCGAAGTACGAGTTACCGTACATGGCTAACAGGAAAAGAGCTAGCATAGCTAACATGTTAGCATGGAAACTTGGTAAAAACAACCAAAATACACTTCACATTATGACATACTACATGTCATTACATTGTACATTAGTTCACATATTCTGTGACCATTTGGATGCAATTATATCAAATGAAAGTACCTTTAACTGGAAAAGGAGCGGAGAAGCATTTCCTTCTGCCATTAATTCCATCGGCATGAAACAGTCTGAGGGAAAATGGTGCGCAAAAATAATACAGCAGCTAGGGTGCAATACTGTCAACCAACCACACAATGTCAGTCAAGTACCCATGAATGAAACCTGGCAATAGAGCACAGAACTTTAGAGCATTAATTCAATGATTATAAAACACATTTTGGCGAAATTCACAAATAAAACAAGATATATTTCTGAATCTGTTACATAGCATGCCTGTTACGCGAATGCAGTAAGAAGCCAAGGTAAGTTGCTAGCTAGCATTAAACTTATCTTATAAAAAACAATAAATCAATCAATCATAATCACTAGTTATAACTACAATATTAGTGTGCTATCAGCAAGATGGTGCCGACAGAGATGGTCGTCTCGCTTTGAGACCTTAGGAAATCAAATTTTATTTGATGTGGACCTTACAGTGAAGTGCTTACTTACGAGCCCCTAACCAACAGTGCAGTTAAAAAAAATAAGAATAAGAGATAAAAGTAACAAGTAATTAAAGAGCAGCAGTAAAAAATAACAATATATACAGGGGTGTGCCAGTACATAGTCAATGTGCGGTTAGTTGAGGTTAGAGGTCGACCGATTAATCGTAATGGCCGATTAATTAGGGCCGATTTCAAGTTTTCATAACAATCGGAAATCGGTATTTTTGGACGCCGATTTTGCCGATTATTATTATTATTATATATATTTTTTTTTTTACACCTTTATTTAACTATGCAAGTCAGTTAAGAACACATTCTTATTTTCAATGACGGCCTAGGAACGGTGGGTTAACTGCCTTGTTCAGGGGCAGAACGACAGATTTTTACCTTGTCAGCTCAGGGATTCAATCTTGCAACCTTACGGTTAACTAGTCCAACGCTCTAACCACCTGCCTCACGAGGAGCATGCCTGTTACGCGAATGCAGTAAGAAGCCAAGGTAAGTTGCTAGCTAGCATTAAACTCATCTTATAAAAAACAATCAATCAATCAATCATAATCACTAGTTAACTACACATGGTTGATGATATTACTCGTTTATCTAGCAGGTCCTGCGTTGCATATAATCGATGAGGTGCGCATTCGCGAAAAAGGACTGTCGTTGCTCCAACGTGTACCTAACCATAAACATCAATGCCTTTCTTAAAATCAATACACAGAAGTATATATTTTTAAACCTGCATATTTAGCTAAAAGAAATCCAGGTTAGCAGGCATATTAACCAGTGAAATTGTGTCACTTCTCTTGCGTTCATTGCACGCAGAGTCAGGGTATATGCAACAGTTTGGGCCGCCTGGCTCATTGCGACTAATTTGCCAGAATTGTACGTAATTATGACATAACATTGAAGGTTGTGAAATGTAACAGGAGTATTTAGACTTATGGATGCCACCCGTTAGATAAAATACGTAACGGTTCCGTATTTCATGAAAAAGAAACATTTTGTTTTCGAGATGATAGTTTCCGGATTCGACCATATTAATGACCTAAGGCTCGTATTTCTGTGTATATTATGTTATAATTAAGTCTATGATTTGATAGAGCAGTCTGACTGAGCGATGGTAGGCACCAGCAGGCTCGTAAGAATTTATTCAAACTGCACTTTCGTGCGTTTTGCCAGCAGCTCTTCGCAATGCTTCAAGCATTGCACTGTTTATGACTTCAAGCCTATCAACTCCCGAGATTAGGCTGGTGTAACCGATGTTAATGGGTAGCTGGTTAGCGGGGTGCGCGCTAATAGCATTCAAACGTCACTCGCTCTGAGACTTGGAGTAGTTGTTCCCTTGCTCTGCATGTGTAACTGTAACGTTCGTCGTAGGCTGAAGGAAGATGGACCAAGGTGCAGCGTTTAAAGTGTTCATGATTTAATCCAAAAACCCAATCTAACAAAAACAACAAACAGGAGAACGAAAGCGAACAGTTCTATCAGGCAAACAAAACAGCTAAACAGAAAATAACTACCCACAAAACACAGGTGGGAAAAGGCTACCTAAGTATGGTTCTCAATCAGAGACAACGATAGACAGCTGCCTCTGATTGAGAACCACACCGGCCAAACACACAGAAATAGAAAACATAGAACACAAAACATAGAATGCCCACCCCAACTCACGCCCTGACCAAACCAAAATAGAGACATAAAAAAAGAACACTAAGGTCAGGGCGTGACAGTAACGCTGCTTCGAGGGTGGCTGTTGTCGATGTGTTCCTGGTTCGAGCCCAGGTAGCGGCGAAGAGAGGGATGGAATATACTGTTACACTGGCAATACTAAAGTGCCTATAAGAACATCCAATAGTCAAAGGTATATGAAATACAAATCGTATAGAGAGAAATACTCCTATAATTCCTATAATAACGACAACCTAAAACTTCTTACCTGGGAATATTGAAGACTCATGTTAAAAGGAACCACCAGCTTTCATATGTTCTCATGTTCTGAGCAAGGAACTTAAACGTTAGTTTTCTTACATGGCACATATTGCACTTTTACGTTCTTCTCCAACACTTTGTTTTTGCATTATTAACTCAAACTGGATGTACCCGTAACTAGAATAATTTAATGCTGGTCTGACCAATCGGAATCCACGCTTCAAGATTATTTTGATCACGCGTACTGGGAAATGTTCCGGGCAGCCTCAGAGAACAACATTGATCTATACGCTGACTCAGTGAGTGAGTTTATAAGGAAGTGCATTGGAGATGTTGTACCCACTGTGACTATTAAAACCTACCCTAACCAAAAACCATGGATGGATGGCGGCATTAACCATGGAAAGAAGACTGGGAATATGGCCGAATATAAACAGTGTAATATCGCCCCGTAGCACTCACTTCTGTCATCATGAAGTGCTTTGAGAGACTAGTCAAGGATCATATTACCTCCACCATACCTGCCACCCTAGACCCACTTCAGTTTGCATACCGCCCCAACAGGTCCACAGACGATGCAATCGCCATCACACTGCACACTGCCCTATCCCATCTGGACAAGAAGAATACCTATGTAAGAATGCTGTTCATTGACTACAGCTCAGCATTCAACAATATAGTACCATCCAAGCTCATCATTAAGCTGGAGGCCCTGGGTCTCAACCCCACCCTGTCCAATTGGGTCCTGGACTTTCTGACGGGTCGACCCCAGGTGGTGAAGGTAGAAAACAACATCTCCATTTCACTGACCCTCAACACTGGGGCTCAACAAGGGTGCGTACTCAGCCCCTCCTTTATTCCCTGTTCACCCATGACTGGCAATGCACGCCTCCAATTCAATCATCAAGTTGTCATCAAGATGACACAACAGTAGTGGGCTTGATTACCAACAACGACAAGACAGCCTACAGGGAGTAGGTGAGGGCACTCGGACTGTGGTGTCAGGAAAACAACCTTTCACTCAACGTCAACAAAACAAAGGAGATGATCGTGGACTTCAGGAAACAGCAAAGGGAGCACACCACAAACCAAATTGAAGGGACAGTAGTGGAGAAGATGGAAAGCTTCAAGCTCCTCGGCGTACACATCACAAACAAACTGAAATGGTACAAGAAGAAGTATACCTAAGGAGGCTGAAGAAATTTGGCTTGTCACCTAAAACCGTGACAATCTTTTACAGATGCACAATTGAAAGCATCCTGTCGGGCTGTATCACCGCCTGGTACGGCAACTGCACTGCCCTCAACCGGAAGGCTCTCCAGAGGGTGGTGCGGTCTGCACAACCTATCACCAGGGGAAAACTACCTGCCCTCCAGGACACCAACAGCACCCGATGTCAAAGGAAGGCCAAATCATCAAGGACAACAACCACCCGAGCCACTGTTCACCCCGCTACCATCCAGAAGGCAAGGTCAGTACAGGTGTATCAAAGCTGGGAACGAGAGACTGAAAAACAGCTTCTATCTCAAGGCCATCAGACTGCTAAACAGCAATCACTAACTCAGAGAGTCTGCTGCCTACATAGAGACTCACTAGTCACTTTAAACAATGCCACTTTAATAATGTTTACATATCTTACATTACTCATCTCATATGTATATACTGTATCTTATACCATCTATTGCATCTTGCCTACTCCGCTCGGCCATCGCTCATCCATATATTTATATGTACATATTCTTATTCCATCCTTTTAAATTTGTGTTTATTAAGTAGTTGTTGGGGAATCGTTAGATATTACTGCACTGTCGGAACTAGAAGCACAAGCATTTTGCCACACTCGCATTAACATCTGCTAACCATGTGTATGTGACCAATAAAATTTTATTTTATTTGCTATAACTACCGGTACATTGGATAGTACATGGAAAAAGCTATCATTACAGTGCGACCTACTGTTTACACTAATCTGGTGATGCAGTTTATCTGGATAGTAAGTGACTTTGAAATAGGCAAAAGCAGACAAAGGACATGTTAGCAACAAAACAACGCAGAATGTCAGAAGCAAGTATGGGTAGCTGCAGCCTAATATGGCGACCAGAGTATGGGCGAGTGCTTGTGTCGAAAGGAGTGGGCGTATGGAAAGAGAATCAGCTAATTGGGGATATTTGTTGCCCCTCAAGACCGTTTTGCGTGGCTGATTGGCCTGCATGACGAGTCGATAAAAGCCAATCTATGCTTGATCCGAAAATGTGGTCGGAAGCTTCTTATGGAGGGTGTGACGCATTTACGGAGCCCCCAGAGACATGCAGAGGCCAAATCATGCTCCATACTGCATTGTCGTGCGCTTCTCAAATTGTGTAACAATGCGGAGGGCTATGTATAACTCTGAAGTGACATGATTGGTTGACGGTAGGTGGCGGTGGGAGGTCCAGTATAAACACAAACTCACTTCCAGTCATGGAAAGATGGCGCCGGAGGGTAGGGCTGCCGTCTTATCGGCTCTTAACCAAACATGCTATTTTGTTTGTTTTTTCGCGTTGTTCGTAACTTGTTTTGTACATAATGTTGCTGCTACCGTCTCTTATGACCGAAAACTGGGATTACTCACAAATTGCACGAGGAGTTCTTCTTCAACGAGTCGGACGCGAGGGATATACTACGGACACCCGACCAGGCCCAGATCCCCGTGATTGGAAAGGAAACGTAGGTTTCGCGAAAAGAGATCAGGATGCCTTGTGAGGATCAGGCGATGAGTGGCTAATCTGCCCTTGCCTTCCATTCTGCTAACTAACATTCAATCACTGGAAAAAAATGGGACGAACTGAAAGCACGTATATCCTAGCAACGGGACATTAAAAACTGTAATATCTTATGTTTCACCGAGTCGTGGCTGAACGACGACATTAAGAATATACAGCTGGCGGGTTAAACACTCCATCGGCAGAACAGAACAGCAGCCTCTGGTAAGACACGGGCGGGGGCCTATGCATATTTGTAAACAATAGCTGGTGCACGATATCTAAGGAAGTCTCAGAGTTTTGCTCTCCTGAGGTAGAGTATCTCATGATATGCTGTAGACCGCACTATCTACCTAGAGAGTTTTCATCTGTATTTTTCGTAGCTGTCTACATACCACCACAGACCGAGGCTGGCACTAAAACCGCACTCAATGAGCTGTACTCCACCATAAGCAAACAGGAAAACTCTCATCCAGAGGCGGTGCTCCTAGTGGCCAGCAACATTAATGCGAGGAAACTTAAATCACTTTTACCTCATTTCTATCAGCATGTTAAATGTGCAACCAGAGGGAAAATTCTAGACCATCTTTACTCCAAACACAGAGCCCTGTACAAAGCTCACCCTCACCCTCCATTTGGCAAATCTGATCATAACTCTATCTTCCTGATTCCTGCGCACAAGCAAAAATTAAAGCAGGAAGCACCAGTGACTCAGTGTATAAAAAAGTGGTCAGATAAAGTAGATGCTAAACTACAGGACTGTTTTGCTAGCACAGACTTGAATATGTTCCGGGACTCTTGTGATGGCATTGAGGAGTACACCACATCAGTCAGTGGCTTTATCAATAAGTGCATCGAGGATGTTGTCCCCACAGTGACTGTGCGTACATACCCCAACCAGAAGCCATGGATTACAGGCAGCATTCACACTGAGCTAAAGGGTAGACCAGCCATATCAAGGAGCAGGACTCTAACCCAGAAGCTTATAAGAAATCCCTCTATGCCCTCCAACGAATCATCAAACAGGCAAAGCGTCAATACAGGACTAAGATCGAATCGTACTACACCGGTACCGATACTCGTCGGATGTGGCAGGGTTTGCAAACTATTACAGACTACAAAGGGAAGCACAGCCGAGAGCTGCCCAGTGACACGAACCTATCAGACAAGCTAAATAACTTCTATGCTCACTTCAAGGCAAGTAACACTGAAATGTGCATGAGAGCATCAGCTGTTCCGGACGACAGTGTGATCACGCTCTCCGCAGCCGATGTGAGTAAGACCTTTAAACAGGTCAACATTCACAAGGCCGCTGGGCCAGATGGATTCATTAACTACAGCTCAGCGTTCAACACCATAGCGCCCTAAAAGCTCATCACTAAGCTAAGGACCCTGGGACTAAACACCTCCCTCTGCAACTGGATCCTGGACTTTCTGACGGGCCGCCCCCAGGTGCTAAGGGTTGGTAACAATACATAAGCCACGCTGATCCTCAACACGGGGGCCCCTCAGGAGTGCGTGCTCAGTCCCCTCCTGTACTCCCTGTTCACTCATGACTGCACGGCCAGGCACGACTCCAATACCATCATTAAGTTTGCTGATGACACAACAGTGGTAGGCCTGATCACTGACAATGATGAGCCTATAGGGAGGATGTCAAAGACCTGACAGTGTGGTTTAAGGATAACAACCTCTCCCTCAATGTGGTCATTCAAAGGAGATGATCACGGACCACAGGAAAAGAAGGACCGAGCACGACCATTCTCATTGACGGGGCTGTAGTGGAGCAGGTTGAGATCTACAAGTTCCTTGTGTCCACATCACCAACAAACTAACATGGTCCAATCACACCATGACAGTTGTGAAGAGGGCACGACAAAACCTATTCCCCCTCAGGAGGCTGAAAATATTTGGCATGGGTCCTCAGATCCTCAAAAGGTTTTACAGCTGCACCATCGAGGATCCTGACGGGTTGCAACACTGCCTGGTATGGCAACTGCTCGGCCTCCGACCGCAAGGCAATACAGAGGGTAGTGCGTACGGCCCAGTACATCACCGGGGCCAAGCTTCCTTCCATCCAGGACCTCTATACCCGGCGGTATCAGATGAAGGCCCTAAAAATTATCAAAAACTCCAGCCACCCTAGTCATAGACTGTCCTCTCTGCTACCAGACGGCAAGCGATACCGGAGCTAGGTCCAAGAGGCTTCTTAACAGCTTCTACCCACAAGCCATAAGACTCCTGAACATCTAATCAAATGGCTACCCAGACTATTTGCATTGCCCCCCCCACCGGTGTCAATTACCTCGACACCGGTGCCCCCCCACATTGACTCTGTACTGGTACCCCTGTATGTTATTTACTGCTGCACTTTAACTATTTGTTATTCTTATCTTTTTTTGGGGTGAATTTTCTTTAAACTGCGTTGTTGGTTAAGGGCTTGTAAGTAAGCATGTCACTGTAAGGTCTACCTACACCTGTTGTATTTGGTGCATGTGACAAATACAATTTGATTTGATTTGAAACAGTTTACTCAAAGGATATGGTATGAATGCAAACAACACCGGGACACAGTGCCCTTCGCTCCCACTTGACAAGTACTAATGTCCAGAAACAGTGTGGGAAGTAGCTCCCTGGTGTCAGGGTGACAGTCACAATAAGCACACGGATGCAACACCCACCCATCATGATTACTTTTTAGTCAAAAAATAAACAATTGGGCCTCCCGGGTGGCGCAGTGGTCTAGGGCACTGCATCGCAGTGCTAGCTGCGCCACCAGAGTCTCTGGGTTCGCGCCCAGGCTCTGTTGCAGCCGGCCGCGACCGGGAGGTCCGTGGGGCGACGCACAATTAGCATAGCGTCGTCCGGGTTAGGGAGAGTTTGGCCGGTAGGGATATCCTTGTCTCATCGCGCTCCAGCGACTCCTGTGGCGGGCCGGGCGCAGTGCGCGCTAACCAAGGGGGCCAGGTACACGGTGTTTCCTCCGACACATTGGTGCGGCTGGCTTCCGGGTTGGAGGCGCGCTGTGTTAAAAGAAGCAGTGCGGCTTGGTTGGGTTGTGCTTCGGAGGACGCATGGCTTTCGACCTTCGTCTCTCCCGAGCCCGTACGGGAGTTGTAGCGATGAGACAAGATAGTAATTACTAGCGATTGGATACCACGAAAATTGGGGAGAAAATGGGATACATTTTTAAAATAATAATAATAAAAAATAATAATAATAAACAATTGTCAGTTTTATAACTGAAAATTTACAATTATTTGTGTAAAACTAACAATGAAATATGACTCAGGCTCATCCTCTGTCTTCAAAACAGAAATCCTAACGCTTGTGGTAGGGTAGTTGCCTGGTAAGAAATGGAAGGAAAAAAACAGCTCAATCAAAACCACCTAACATATAGCAGAGTGCTTTCGACACACCCACTCCTTTCCACACACCCATTCCTTTTCTTTCGACACACCTACTCACCCATATACTGCACTCTAGCAGCCATATTGAGCTGCAACTACCCTTCTTGTCAGAAGTCTCTGCAACGTAAGGTAGAGAACGGTCAGGAATTGACAAATGGGAACACTTTTAATTGCATAGACAACATTGTTCAATCAAGAGCGTCTAACCTATAGCAGAGTGCTTTTGACACACCCGCTCCTTTCGACACACCCACTACTCCAAGACATTCTTGGTCCGGTACACATCTATCTATACTTGTAGCACAGATAGAACAATGTGCCAGATATTTCATGTATATAAGTGTGAAGCATCCGTTTAGCTATTCCACTCACTACCAAATATGGCGATGAGAGGAAGCCCAGTGTCCGACAGTGGGAGGAGGTGGAGTGAGATGGATTTTGGCCAACATTATGCAAATGTCATCAATGAAATTTGATCTCAATTCAGTTTTCCGTTCCCAAAACTAGAATGAGTGGAACAGAGTGGACTAAGTTTTGTAGATTTTACACTTTGCCAAAGTTTTTTTTGAATTGCGTTGTTTAGAAGGAGTGCAAGGCTAAATTTAGTTATTGCACACGCGCACTTTACAGAGTAGGCGTTCCCTAACGGAAATTTGCAAATATATTCTAGAATGAGCCAATAGGATCTGCTAGCTTGTGCTTGACTCTGCCTACTATGACTCATTTTCATTTTTACAATTTTTATTTCACCTTTATTTAACCAGGTAGGCCAGTTGAGAACAAGTTCTCATTTACAACTGCGACCTGGCCAAATAAAGCAAAGCAGTTCGACACATACAACAACACAGAGTTACACATGGAATAAACAAACATACAGTCAATAACACAATAGCAAAAATCTATATACAATGTGTGCAAATGAGGTAAGATTAGGGAGGTAAGGCAATATATAGGCTGTAGTGGCGAAGTAATTACAATTTAGCAATTAAACACTGGAGTGATAGATGTGCAGAAGATGAATGTGCAAAGGAGCAAAAAATAAAAAATAACAATATGGGGATGAGGTAGTTGGATGGGCTATTTACAGATGGGTTATGTACAGGTGCAATGATCTGTGAGCTGCTCTAACAGCTGATGCTGATGAGGGAGATATGAGTCTGCAGCTTTAGTGATTTTTGCAATTCGTTCCAGTCATTGGCAGCAGAGAACTAGAAGGAAAGGCGGCCAAATAGAAATTGGTTTTGGGGGTGACCAGTGAAATATACCTGCTGGAATGCGTGCTATGGGTGGGTGTTGCAATGGTGACCAGTGAGCTGAGATTTGAGATTTGTTCCCATTGGAAACGACAGGCTATGGTCAATCTTGGGTTAGTTAAACAAATACTTCCTTGTAGTGCCTGCAAAATGACGCTTTTACCACAGATAGAAAAATGAAACAGATATTTCACCGGATGTATAAATGTGAAGCATGCGCTTTGCGTTTCCACTCACTGCAAAATATGGTAGTGAGAGGATGCCCAGTGGCCGCGGTGGGAGAAGATGGAAAGAGATGGATTTTGGCTGACATTCTGCTCATTGATGAAACATTTGATCTCAATAGAGTTCTCTATTCCCAAAACTAAAATCTGTTACGAACAGAGTGGACTACGTTTTGTAGACTTTGCCATTTGTCAAAATTTTTAAAACGTGCGTTATTTAGAAGGAGCGCAAAGGCGAATTGAGTTACTACACACGCAAACTTCACAGAGTAGGCTTGAACGCAATGTATGCTAGAACGCTCCAATATAGGATCTCGCTAGCTCTGCCCAACTTTTGCTTTTTCTGCCCACTGTGACTAATTTCTTCCCATTTGAAACGACGGGCTGTGGTCTATCTTGGTTTAGTTATATAAATCTTTGCTATAACTATTGCTCACTATAAGCATGGAACTAGTTAGTGCAACCATTTGTTTTACGGGGAGGAAAATGAACTGCTGCACCATACCATTGCATGAATTCATGGAAATTGGAAGCGAATGAGCTAGTCATCATTTTGAGTGGTTTGGTGAATGCTAGTCAATTTAAACTGCGTATATAAACATAACAGTTACTAAGTTATTTAAATATAAAAAATTATTATCTTCTGAATAAAGACCGGAAGGTGTGTGGACGACGGGCGGCAGTCCAACTAGCTACCTTGGTAACTTCAAATAGGCCAGAATAAAGATGGAAACGATACTTGACCTACCAATCGAAAATAAGATATTTTATGCTGTTCTGGTGTTCTCGTGGACGGTTTATCTATGGGAGGCCTACCTTGCGTACAGACAGGTAATTGTTTACTTTGTTTCGTAACTGTCTCTGTCAATACCGCACAAGGCCCCCGCTGCTGCCCCATTCATAGATGCTAACTACTTTAGCGCCAATTGACAATAAAACCTTCTGACGGGTGATGTTTGTTAATAACGTCTACGGGATCGGCTAACGTAGGCTAATGTGATTAGCAAGAGGGTTTTAAGTAACAACAAAAATTATCAGGATCTAGACATATCAGATATGGGCAGAAATATGACATTCTTTTTAATCTAACTGCACTGTCAAATTTACATGAGCTATTACAGTGAAAGAATACCATGCTATTGTTTGAGGAGAGTGCACAATTATGAATTTAAATTTATTAATAAACCAATCAGGCACATTTGGGCAGCCTTGATACAACATTTTGAACAGACATGCAATGGTTCATTGGATCAGTCTAAAACGTTGCACGTACACTGCTGCCATCTAGTGGCCAAAATCTAAATTGTGCTTGGGCTGGAATAATACATTATGACCTTTCTCTTGCAGTTCAAAGATGATGGTAAAAAAATTATATTTTACCTGATCTAATGTGTTATATTCTCCATTCATTTCACATTTCCACACATTTCAAATTATTTCCTTTCAAATGGTATCAAGAATATGCATATCCTTGCTTCATGTCCTGAGCTACAGGCAGTTAGATTTGGGTATGACATTTTAGGCGAAAATTAGCTTGCGGTACTTTTTTGGAAACATAAGGAATGTGTCTTTCATATCAGCCATAAATGCTTAATAAAAAACAAAATGTACATTAGTAGTTACACTTGTTTTAGGATTAGTGTTCCCACACCGCCATGTCTACATGTTACAACACTTGTTTATGTAAGACAAAGGCCGCCACCAGTACTAATTAGCTATCTAGCATGCTCTGAACATCTGGGTGTAAGATAACTGGGGAGGAAGTGTAGTTTGTCAGCTGGAGGCACAAAGTGTATGGATCTGTGCAAAACTACTTCAGTAAGTATATTTTTTATTTGAAAGATTATTTCTCACTGACATGAAAGATAAGGGGCATTTCAGCATATCTTCAAAATGGATGATTGTCGGAATTGTCGTTTACAAGGAGCCAAATGTGGGCGAATGTAATGGCTGAAGGGATTTCGAGAGCTAGATAGCAGCATGCTGACTCAGTTTCATTTATATTGTTTCAATACCATGTTTCAGTCCAGTTTTTATGCGAGTAAAGTCAAACCGTATTTAAAAAATAATTGTGCCAGCTGTGCTGGTAACGGGAAGTTTCTGTACTATTTTTCAATTGCTGTCGGATCATTTGTTTGTTCGACATGGTGGGATCTTTTTGTGTCGGTAAAATGTATTAGGTAAGAAATGGAGGTGGAAATGCCTTTATGCGGAAACATTGATATAATTACCAACGTATCGAAATAATGCGACGATATGGTGTGTGTGGTCCTCCCACTATGACTCGGAGAAACCATGGAGTTTATTAGGATACAGATTAAAATAAATTATGATGAACTACACAGGGTGGTGAAATTGCACAGTGATCTTGATGCTCTTTTCTAAAAAATATCTAGGGTCTTATTTTAGTGACATGATGATCAATGCTTGACTTCCGTTTGACAAATACAAATATTCTTAATTCAAGGCTATCCATAATAATCTCATCATGTAGACTAGACTACCCGCACTGTATCTGCAAGCTGTTGGCTAGAGTCCATGTGCCAAGACCAAAGTAGGCACATTTGCTATTTAACGCAGGTTTTGTGACAACTATTGGTAGAGTTGAAAATGCAATGGTAACACATTGAACTTAATATTTTTATTCGGTACATGACCAGGTAAGCGAAAAAATTGATTTTCTGTGCACTACGTCATAACGCAGTGATTATTATCCACGACAAGTCTGTTTGGACTTCCCACTGGTGGGAAAATGCGCATATTTTCTTGGTGCGTCTTTTGGAATATTAGCATGAATCTGTCACCAATTGAATGGTGTTTGCCAGTCTCTCAATATTTTTCCAAGAACAAAGCTGTCTTCAGGATTGCCTAAAATCAGTGTGATACCAATTGTTGATATACAGTCTGAAACAAAGCACTACAAAAACATGGAACGTTTCCTTACAAGCCAGAATGATGAATAAAATTTTATTTTAGCTACTCTACTGGTTGTCTGTGCAGTAAGTACTTCAGCTGGTTGAAATTTGAGACAAAATATCCACAGGAAAGTATTATTTTGTCAACTTTTTAGACCACCAGTACTGCCAAATGTCTGTCACCGGTTACATGCGCAAAACCATGTAGCTAAATGCCTGCAAGACCTTGGTTAGTTTTCTTGCTTGTACTTACTTCTGTCTTGTGCACGTGCCTTTAGTTGATGAGCAAATAAATCGGGATAGCCCCACAGAAACCTGTGTTTCGATCATACTTTCCTGTGGATTATAACACTTTCCTGTGGATATTTAGTCAAATTTAGACCAACTGAAGGACCAACCCCAAAGACAACTGGCAGAGTCAGTTCAAATGAAGTTTAGTCAACATTCTAACTTGTAAAGGACTGTTTGGAATTGTTTTATCTAAAAGTTAGAGATTTGAGTGGGTTGTCCAATCCACACTAATCTTTGTATTGCAACTTGAGACCCACTAGTCATTCTGGAACATGGAAATTGCCTTTAGGATTAGCTATATGAATGGAAAAATAATATGAATAACTTGTCTTCTAACCACATAGCGGAGGATATACAGGTCGACCATGCACGTGCCCCAAGAGTTGGGGAAGATCATGGACACGGATACCTTTGAGAAGTCACGTCTTTATCAACTGGACAAGAGCAACTTCAGTTTCTGGTCTGGACTATATTCAGAAACTGAGGGGACGGTAGGTACAACTAAACGATCCATTGGTTTGTTAGGACCTACTTTGTTATATTAGAACGTAGCTGCCTATATCTGCCTACAGAGCATATCACCCAACAGAGGGAATTTTGTGTTTTTAACACTGTTGTTGTCTCATAGCTGATCCTGCTCCTTGGTGGAATCCCTTTCCTTTGGAAAGTTGCTGGGACTGTGACTGCTCGTTTTGGATTGGGTTCAGAGTATGAAGTGTGTGAATGCTCCACGGTTAAAATGATCAGTCCAGTATTACGAAGGTTTATTTTCTTGAATCATTCCATATATTTCAATGGTTCTTTTTCTTTCAGATCTTCCAGTCTCTTTCGTTTCTGATGCTTGCGACTCTGTTCAGTGCCTTCACTGGTCTTCCCTGGAGTATCTACAACACCTTTGTCATTGAGGAGAAGCATGGCTTCAACCAGCAGGTACCATGTCCAAACTCTCTGGGGACATTCTTATTATACAGGCAAACGTTTCGTAGTTTGAATCAATTACACTTTTTCGCTAGCATGGTTTTAAACATATAGTCTGTTTTTTTGTTGTTTTCTATGGTTCTTCTTTCAGACGCTGGGTTTCTTCCTGAAGGATGCTGTGAAGAAGTTTATTGTGACCCAGTGTATCTTGTTGCCAGTGACTTCACTGCTCCTCTACATCATCAAGATTGGTGGAGACTTCTTCTTCATCTACGCCTGGCTCTTCACACTGGGGGTCTCTCTGGTTAGTCCTTTCACCTAGGGCTGGGGCAGTCATGAAATTTTGTCAGCCGGCGATTGTCAAGTAAATAACTGCCGGTCTCATGGTAATGGACCGTGAATTAATATAAACACGTTTAGCATCTCCTGGCTTCCACGCATAGCCTACAAGCTACTGATGCAGACCTTGGGAACATCTACATTTTTTTAAGTATAATAAATCCATTTAATATAGCATACACCATCACAATAAATCCATGATTTATTTTAGACCAGTCTAAAGAAGCATGATATGAAGAAAATGTTGTCTATTTCAAAAGAACAGAATAGCATACTCTGAGTTGTCCTTATGTTAGGCCCTGATATGGCTATGCCATATGGCTGTGGGCTACACTAGTTCATTTAGTAGACAAGATTTGCTTAGAATTCCGTGGCATTCTTTTTTATTATTTTATAGTATGAAGAATACAATTGACTGTAGCAAAATAAAATAGAAAGGATATTTACTAAGGAATTGCGCACATACGGCTATTCTATGTTGAGCGGTTAACAAAGAAACAGGTTCTCCTACGTGCTTAACTTAGTTACTTATGCAACTTTAGTTGTGATACAAAACGTTGGGCTATATGTTTATTTTTTATTTTTAATACATTCTAAGGCTGCATGATGCAAACCTAATGATGATTTCAAAAAAGTCGCATGAAAGACATGAGCTCTGATTTTGTTTCTTGTGCAGGCTGAACAGTTCATCAGTCTCTCATTCACAATTTGACAAGCACTTGATAATATTCTCACCAGGACTTGAATTTCCTGGTGGCATCCCCCTTGTGTTACCATAATGCCCCCTAAAAAATCCATGCCTTTTGGCAGCCACTTGTTGTGCACTTGGGCTGAATATAACAATTATAATTCCCTTCTCCCGGCTGCCATGCTCCGAAGCACCTCTCACATGGCTCTCCCAGATATCTAAATTCTTATTAGCCAATGCCTGTCACGTGATCGGGTCCTTCTCACTGGCATCTCAGCTACAAGTGAAGACAGACACTTATTGAATTCCGAGACGCATATTGAAGATGTTAGAAGAACTGTCCACACTTAGCCTACTTTTTGTCAGCCAACAAGGTGAGTAGGCTTAAAGAACTGCAAAAGCACTAGCCCAGGGTTCCCCAACTGGCGGGTGGTTTTATTTGGCCCCCGTGTTTTCTGAGCTTTTTCATTGTTGGACGTGAAGAAATATAAAAACACCAGGAAATCAGCTCCAACATAGAGATGTGATTGTGTACAAATGTAAGCGAGGTTTGAAATGATTGTTTTAGTCAAATATTATATATGTCTGGTCTTCTTTTGGTCAATTTGCAGACTACAAATGATTTGTAATTATGTTTTGGCCCCCGACCATCCACTCAAGAAAAGAAATCGGCCCGCGCCTGAATCTAGTTGATGATCCCTGCACTAGCCTATGTCATGCTATGCTGCTATCCCCAATAGTACAAAAGTTGACCTATTCTATTGGCAGAGTTGCAAAGAAAAAGACATATCAGACCTGCCAATGAAAATAAAAGATTAATATGGGAAAAAGGACAGACCCTGGACAGAGGAACTCTGCCTAGAAGGCCAGCATCCCGGAGTCGCCTCTTCACTGTTGACGTTGAGACTGGTGTTTTGCGGGTACTATTTAATGAAGCTGCCAGTTGAGGACGTGTGAGACGTCTGTTTCTCAACCTAGACACTAATGTACTTGTCCTCTTGCTCAGTTGTGCACCAGGGCCTCCCACTCCTTTCTATTCTGTTTAGAGCCAGTTTGCGCTGTTCTGTGAAGGGAGTAGTACACAGCGTTGTACGAGATCTTTAGTTTCTTGGCAATTTCTCGCATGGAATAGCCTTCATTTCTCAGAACAAGAATAGACTGACGAATTTCAGATGAAAGTACTTTGTTTCTGGCCATTTTGAGCCTGTAATCGAACCCACAAATGCTGATGCTCCACATACTCAACTAGTCTAAAGAAGACCAGCTGTATTGCTTCTTTAATCAGGACAACAGTTTTTAGCTGTGCGAACATAATTGCAAAAGGGTTTTCTAATGATCAATTAGCCTTTTAAAATGGTAAACTTGGATTAGCTAACACAACGTGCCTTTGGAACACAGGAGTGATGGTTGCTGATAATGGGCCTCTGTAGATATTCCATAAAAAATCAGCCGTTTCTAGCTACAATAGTCATTTACAACATTAAATGTCTACACTGTATTTCTGATCAATTTAATGTTATTTTAATGGACAAACAATGTGCTTTTCTTTCAAAACAAGGACATTTCTAAGTGACCCCAAACTTTTGAACGGTAATGTATTTCTAAACACCAATGCGCAGCAATGCACACACTATAGGCTATACACGCGAATGTTCCAAAATGCAATCAAATAGCAGGAAAACACCATTCTCAAAAGTGACCGCAAATGTAATTATGCATGTAATGCTTTATTATAAAGGTGCATTTTTATGGTGAAAAGGATCTTCCCCAAACTTGAAACTCATGCACCGTTTATGTATGCCAGTTAGGCTCTACATCAGTTGTAAAGTGGATTAATGTGCTTACCTTCTTAAAATTATCTGGCCACTTTAGGTGTGATACATATAGGCCTATGGGCTAGGCTATATGATGTGTGCAACTATGATTTGAAAAAGTCACTAAAGGCATGCACTGTTTCTTGCCTTACTGCACACGCTGGGCATCATTCACAAGTGATAGTACATATTTCACAAGTGAATGGCTAATATTGTCACCCATCAGACTATTCTTAATTTAATGTTGCCTTTACATATACCAAATAATATACAGTACCAGTCAAAGGTTTGGACACACCTACTCATTCCAGGGTTTTTCTTTATTTTTACTTTTTTTCTGCATTGTACGGTAATAGTGAAGACATCAACACTATGAAAAAACACATGGAATCATGCAGTAACCAAAAAAGTGTTAAATCAAAATATATTTTATATTTGAGATTCTTCAAAGTAGCCACCCTTTGCCTTGATTGACAGTGTGTTGGGACATTGTCCTGTTGAAAAACAACTGATAGTCCCACTAAGTCAAAAACCAGATGGGATGGCGTATCACTGAATAATTCTGTTGTAGCTATGCTGGTTAAGTGTGCCTTGAATTCTAAACAAATCAGTGTCACCAGCAAAGCACCATCACACCTCCTCCACGCTTCATGATGGGAACTACACATACAGAGATCATCCGTTCACCTACTCTGCGTCTCACAAAGACACGGCGGTTGAAACCAAAAATGGCAAATTTGGACTCATCAGACCAAAGGACAGATTTCCACCGGTCTAATGTCCATTGCTCGTGTTTCTTGGGCCAAGCAAGTCTCTTCTTCTTATTGGTGTTCTTTAGTAGTGGTTTCTTTGCAGCAACTTGACCATGAAGGCCTGATTCACGCAGTCTCCTCTAAGGGCTTTATAAATACATTTGATTGAACAGTTGATGTTGAGATGTATCTGTTACTTGAACTCTGTGAAGCATTTATTTGGTCAGCAATCTGAGGTGCAGTTAACTCTAATGAACTTATCCTCTGAAGCAGAGGTAACGCTGGGTCTTCTATTCCTGTGGCGGTCCTCACGACAGCCATCATAGCGCTTGATGGTTTTTGCGACTGCATTTGAAGAAACTTTAAGTTCTTCAAATTTTACGGATTGACTGACCTTCATGTCTTAAAGTATTGAAGGACTGTCATTTCTCTTTGCTTATTTGAGCTGTTCTTGCCATAATATGGACTTGGTCTTTTACCAAATAGGGCTATCTTCTGTATACCACCCCTACCTTGTCACAACACAACTGATTGGCTCAAACGCATTAAATTAACTTTTTCTTTTTTTTTTACTTTTAAGAAGGCACACCTGGTAATTGAAATGTATTCTAGGCAAAGGGTGGCTACTTTGAAGAATCTCAAATATAAAATATATTTTGATTTGTTTAACACTTGGTTACTACATGATTCCATATGTGTTTTTTCGTAGTTTTGATGTCTTCACTATTATTCTACTAAAGATCTACCCTGGAATGATTAGGTGTGTCCAAACTTTTGACTGGTACTGTATGTGTGAAATTAGTTTTGATTTAGAATGGACCATTATCATGCACCTGTCTCGGAACAAAAATACATGTAATCTATGCACTTAAATAGTGAATGGAGGACGCTTTTCCCGTAGTTCATTTTCATGGCAAATAAATATAGTAGGCCTAGCCTATAGAAAGTGAATGGGATCCTCCTCTTTTTAATAGAGGCCATCAACTATGTTTTCTCATGCAATTGCAGAGCCTATAGAAATGTTGAGCTCATGGGCTCTCAAGTGTTTGATTTTCAAAAACATTTGCATTGATGTCAGTTATTAGAGGGACAATAGAGTGCTGAGTACCAGTCAGTTAGCACGTTTGGTAGGCTACTAATGACCATCAGCAGCCTCAGAGTTTGGAGAAACCTAGTTACCGTGACTAAACGGTCAAGTGGAATTTGACTGCTGGCATGACTCGTGTGGTGGTAATACGGTCACCGTAACAGCCCTACTTTCACCTCCTTGCTACCTTGAAACAGCAGTTTTATAGGCTCAAGCAATTTAATTATGCTTAATGGGTTAAGCTATAGTCAAATTAGTCGATAAGTATTTAATTCTGATCATTCTTCCTCACTCTTAGGTGCTGGTGACCATCTATGCTGATTACATTGCTCCCCTATTTGACAAGTTTACTCCTTTGCCAGAGGGCGAGCTGAAGGAAGAGATTGAGAGCATGTCCAAGTCTATCAATTTCCCCCTCACTAAGGTCTATGTAGTAGAAGGTAAGGCACAATACATTAACTCAACTAGTTTTGTCCAAAAGATGGGAATGCTTTCACTGTATCTATAGTTGTTTATCATCAGAGGAGACCAAAGCATAATGGGCGCTGAGGAGACCAAGGCATAAGTGGGAGGTGGTCACATTTTCGCTGTAACATATGGACAGTAAAGTTGTATTGTAATTAGGTCTGTCAAGCGCTAAAACATTTAATCGAATTTGCTAAAATTAAGCTGTAATTTACGATTTTTTTATACAAACATTTTTACAAGAATATTGAAGTCTTGATTTTTGTCTTAAGGTTACGGTTAGGTAAATTGAGGAACCACACTTTCTTTAACCTCAATATCAACTTGTTTTTAGCTTTATAGATTATCTATTTGTGATGTTTTCAGTGTATTTTGAATGTTTCGGATAATTTAATGAAATCACGATAAAAATAAAATAATGTAGTGCACTAAAATTGCAAAAAGTTAACTGATTTAACTCTGACAGCCCTAGTTGTAATGATCTGTTTTGACCTACTCTTCCAGGTTCCAAGCGCTCCTCCCACAGTAACGCTTACTTCTATGGGTTCTTCAAGAACAAGCGCATAGTGTTGTTCGACACCCTGATGGAGGACTACTCTCCCCTCAACAAGGACGGAGAGCCAGAGAATGTGCCTGCAGAGGAGACTGACACACCAACTGAGGCCAAAGCCAAGCCCAAGGTCAGACGTACTCCTTTACACAGAGAACTGTGTGTCAACATGTTATTAATCTAAAATACTGAAAGAAGGTTCAGGACTGCAACTTGATTTCCTTCAATTATATTTATTGCTGAAACAAGCTTCTTCAAAGCACTCCATTATTACTGAGCACGGCTTCAGCATTACCGAACATTTTTGTAATCTTGGTTAGAGCTCCGCAGCACACTACAATTTTCATGTTATGAATCTAATTTGTTGAGGGGTCCTATCATAGAAACCAATAAGATGGTATACTAGTATTTGTAGTCAGTGTTTCATACATACTTCATACATCAAGCTACTCTTTTCAGAACAAGAAGCAAGGCTGCAACAACCCAGAGGTCTTGGCCGTATTGGGCCACGAGCTTGGCCACTGGAAGTTGGGCCACACTGTGAAGAACATTGTCATCAGTCAGGTTTGTTTGGAAATTCCCTTGATATGCATTTGCATGTCACATCTATACCAATATTCCACTCTTGCAGATCCTGGAAATTCACATGCTGATGTAGAAATGTCAATAACCATGTTACCATCCACAGTTTTTATGCGAGTAAAGTCATAGTGTAAAAAAAGTATAATAATCACGACAGCTGTGATGGAAACGGAGTTTCGGTACAATTTTATAAATGCCGACAGATCATTTGTTCATTTGATATGGTGTGATATTTTTGTGTCGGTAAAATGAATTATCTAATTACGTAGACTAGTCTACCCAACTCAACAGTTTTTGTGACAAAACTATCGGTAGAGTTGAAAATGCGATGGAAACGCATTGAACTTAAAAATGTTTAGGTACATAACATAAGCTAAAAAAAAAAGTAAATTTAGTGTGCACTGTCATCACGCACTGATTTTTATCCACAACAAGTCCGTTTGGTGGAAACACCACTGGTGAGTGAATTATTTTTCTGAAGGTTTTATTTATTTATATATATTCGCATTAAAATCTGTCGCCAATTGAATGGAAACCTTGTTAATGGTAACATTTTTCTCCCCTGCCTCTGTTCTTGCAGATGAACTCCTTCCTGTGCTTTTTCCTCTTTGCTGTGTTGATTGGACGAAAGGAGCTATTCATAGCCTTTGGTTTCTATGACAGCCAGCCCACGTTGATTGGTTTGATGATCATATTCCAGTTCATCTTCTCCCCATATAATGAGGTGAGTGACTCCCATCTCCTAAACAATGCATTTTATATCTAACATCTTAATACACTTCAGTGGAGGCCTTAGATGTTAGCGCTGCAAGTGCTGTGCAGTGTTTGTTTTGCGAAAATACCTTGGGCGTAGTAGCAAATATTATCCAATGAAATATACAGCTAAACCTACAATATAGAGTATCTATTAAAGGATATAAAATGTGTAAGCAAATCTCTATTTTTGATGGAAATGGCATGTTATACTTTCTCATCCTCATTGTGCAGTAAGGCTCAGAATTGTGCACTTTTTTACATTCTCCAAATACGTCCTTTTAGTAGAGTCCTTTTTGAGTTTGGTTCGATTATTTTTTAAATAAATCAGTTTTTGGTTTAGATTTATTTTTGTAAACATTAAATGCATTATGTGGGTTTAATGCTGTAACAACACAGAATAAAACAATTAATAAAAGTCCCATGATGGTAGTGACTGCCCATTACTGCTTATCACTTATTAACCATAATTTATTCATATTACTTTACTTTAATAAAATATGTGTTGTGTGTATATTATATTACATTTTATTATGTCTTTATTATTTCATTCTTAGTCATTTTATCTATAAAGAGCGAGCTGCTTTCTATGAAGAAATACTAAAATTGTGATTTTGTCAGACAGCAAAGTAAATAAGACATACTTTTATGACTGCTGATTACCAACTATCAATCACTTAGATCATGTACTTTCAGGTAGAGACCTCGCAAACCAACTGCTCTCTATCTCTCGCATATCGCATATTCTTCTGTCTCTTTTACGTAGCAGGCGTAAAAGAAACAGACTGGACAAGTAGGCGCACAATGGATTATGGTTATTGTAGTTAATTACCACATTTTCTGCGCTACACTATCGATTATTGGTCTGTTGGAAACTACAACACCCTACTACATCGCACAATTTGAGAATTCAAATAACTGAAGCATTGAAAATAACGCATTTCAGTTAATCGCTCAGCACTATCTTTTCGAAATGGAAAAGCTCTCAGTATAGTGATGCAGGTTTTTAGAGGTTGTACACATGAAATTGTCATTCCAAACTTGAACTGCACCGTTATATTCCATTTTGTTGCTACACGACTGATACCTCTCCATCCATTCTAGCAGCAGGCTGTACAGAGAATGGAACAGCTGGATAGGGGAAACAGCTGGTATCGCACAAAATGAAGTATTACGTTACCGCTAAAGTTCGCAATGACAATTCCATATGTACAACATCTAAAGACCTGCATCACTGTACTGAGAGCCTTTCAGATTTCCAAAAGGACATATTTGGATGTTTTTGGAGCATTTTTCTCCTGAGTCTCCGTACTGCACAATGAGGACGTGAACCGCTGGTTGGGGTAAGTTTATAAAAAAAACATGACATTTACATAAAGAAATTGAGATTTGGTTGTAAAAAAAGCAAAGTTGAAGTTGTTTTATTAGTCGTACTGTATGTACGGCATACGCATGGTATACATCGTCCAACAAAATGCTTACTTGCTGGTTCCTTCTCGACAATGCAACAACAATAATACATAGTAAAAAATAGAATACGGACATAAAGTAAATGGCAGTAGAATATAATAAATGTTTGAGTGCAAGTAAACTTAGCAAAAAAAGAAACATCCTCTCACTGTCAACTGCGCTTATTTTCAGCAAACTTAACATGTGTAAATATTTGTGTGAACATAACAAGATTCAACAACTGAGACATAAACTGAACAAGTTCCACATACATGTGACTAACAGAAGTGGAATAATGTGTCCCTGAACAAAGGGGGGTCAAAATCAAAAGTAACAGTCGGTATCTGGTGTGGCCACCAGGTGCATTAAGTACCACAGTGCATCTCCTCCTCATGGACTGCACCAGATTTGCCCGTTCTTGCTGTGAGATGTTACCCCACTCTTCCACCAAGGCACCTGCAAATTCCCGGACATTTCTGGGGGGAATGGCTCTCACCCTCCAATCCAACAGGTCCCAGACGTGCTCAATGGGATTGAGATCCGGGTTCTTCGCTGGCCACGGCAGAACACTGACATTCCTGTCTTGCAGGAAATCACGTACAGAACGAGCAGTATTGTCATGCTGGAGGGTCATATCAGGATGAGCCTGCAGGAAGGGTACCACATGAGGGAGGAGGATGTCTTCGCTGTAACGCACAGCATTGAGATTGCCTGCAATGACAACAAGCTCAGTCCGATGATGCTGTGACACACCGTCCCAGACCATGACGGACCCTCCATCTCATCGATCCCGCTCCAGAGTACAGGCCTCGATGTAACGTTCATTCCTTCGACGATAAATGCGAATTCGACGATAAATGCGAAAATCGCCCCTGGTGAGACAAAACCGCGAATCGTCAGTGAAGAGCACTTTTTGCCAGTCCTGTCTGGTCCAGCAACGGTGGGTTTGTGCCCATAGGCGACGTTGTTGCCGGTGAGGACCTGCCTTACAACAGGCCTACAACCCCTCAATCCAGCCTATTGCGGATAGTCTGAGCACTGATGGAGGGATTGTGTGTTCCTAGTGTTGTAACCTTGCAGCATGCCTAAGGCACGTTCACACTGATGAGCAGGGACACTGGGCATCTTTATTTTGGTGTTTCTCAGAGTCAGTAGAAAGGCCTCTTAGTGAACAAGCATGGGAAACAGTGTTTAAACCCTTTACAATGAAGATTTGTGAAGTTATTTGGATTTTTACGAATTATCTTTGAAAGACAGGGTCCTGAAAAGGGGAGTTTATAATACAGGAAGGCACAATTTATTGTACAATATTTACATCTGTTTTGGGGAAGGAGTGTACAAATTGAGCAGTATAATAAGAATATGGTAGTAGCAGTACTGATGTGTGAGGAGAATCAGAGCAGGTGGTCTCCTTTTAAGTCAGCTTTAAACAGAAAATGTTGTTAAAATGGAGATGAGGATGGGATGCTAAGAGTACCTCTGACACTTCACTGAGGAAAACTGAAATGGTTTCACATTCCTACCTCCAGGTCCTGTCCTTCTGTCTGACGGTCTTGAGCCGCAGGTTTGAGTTCCAGGCAGACGCCTTTGCGCGGGGCATGGGCCGAGCCTCAGAGCTCTACTCCGCCCTCATCAAGCTCAACAAAGACAACCTGGGCTTCCCTGTGGCCGACTGGCTCTTCTCCATGTGGCACTACTCCCACCCTCCCCTCCTGGAGCGCCTACGGGCCCTGGGAGGCACCAAGCAGGACTGACGGGCCCTGAAGGGAGAGCCACGTCTGCTGCCTCTCCCCAAGGGCCTCCGCAAGCCACTTCTGGCCCTTTGATGTCCTCCCCACCCCCATCTTTCTTGCTGTTGCCCTGTTTTTGTTATCCTTTATCCTCACCAGTAGGTTCTTTTTTTCAATTTCGAACTTGCACAATACCAAAATGTTTTGATGAGACAACGAAGATATCTCGTCTATGCTTATTCTAGGCAAACATGAAGATACAGATGTCATAAACACAAAACCATTGTGGGCATAAATAATTGCCTTAATGTTATTTTAAGCACTTGCCACTAGTACAGGTCACATTTATCAAGGATTGGTCATTATATTTCAGCAAGGTTTTTATTTCTTACTCAGTTTTATTTACTTCCCTAAGAATTCGTCATTCCAAATGTTTTCTCATTAAACCTCAAATTGTATTGTAACGGTCCCGGTCCAATCCATTTTTAGAGGGGTTTGAAAAAGAAACTGTGCTCCCCGATTTATCAAGTGTCAATAGGATGTTTTGCTTGTACAGAGAATGGGCCATCAATTAATTAATTAATAGTATAAACTGCTGCCTAGGCTGGTCGACTGGCTCAATCTACAACTGTTATATATAGTTTGAGTGCCTGTGACTTCCCAGGGATCTGTGACTTGTGATAGTTTTTAAGTAAAGCTTTGGCCAGTGAATTCACTATTTAGGTTACATTTCTTCGCATTTCTTTTTGACACAATTTCATTTTTTTTATGCACTTGTTTGTAAACAATGGTCTGACCATACTGTACTTGTAAATAATTGATTGGCGATTAGCTTTGCAAAAGGAGAAAAAAGTGTACGCAAACTTTTGACCTATTTGAATGTGGTTTGGAATCTTCTGTTAATGTGTTATTGTTTAGTTCTCTACTTCTGGTGCCTATGTGCGAGGTTTGACTGACAAAGGCTGGGGGACTGGGGTGGCTATAAGTCACCTCACATCACAAAACTCAAGTGTTTGGTTTGATATAGGACATACAGTACTTTTCTTGCAGTATTGTGAATAAAGTCCCTCACAGCAGCTGTCCTATTTGTCTCACCTTTGCTATGGTAATGGTAGTGAGTCATGTGATATACAGTGAGCTCCAAAAGGCTCTGTACTCCAGCACTTTGGATTTGAGGGCAGCTTCATCCATATCAGGTGAACCGTTTTAGAAATTACATCACTTTGTACAAACTCCCCCCATTTTAGGGGACCTAACATTTTAGGGGATTCACTTTTAAAGTAGTAAAAAGTTATTTGATCCCATATTCATAGCACACAATTCATGACTACATCAAGCTTGTGACTGCAAATTTGTTGGATGCCTTTGCTGTTTCAGATTATTTTGTGCCCAATAGAAATTAATGGTAAATAATGTATTGTGTCATTGTGGAGTCACTTTTATTTTTATTGTACCTACATGCTAGGCAGTGTCTAGCAATTTTGGGGGGCCTTTCACAAAGACTCCAGCCACCCGAGACAGGGACTGTTCTCCATGCTCTCATCTGGCAGGCGACACTGGTGCATCGAGACTTAGCAAACAGACTTCTAAACAGCTTCTATCCCCTGACCATAAGACTTATGGCTAACAGCTACTGCTCTCCCTTTCCTACACACTATCCACACTGACTCGAGGCACATCCACAGGTCTAACCACTCAGACACAACCTATGCTGTTGCTAAAATGATTATTGATTACTCCATTACGCTGCTGTCCATTGATTGTCATTACCATTAGTATCTATTTATCCACTATTACTCCTGTTTACAAGTATACACAGTTTACAAAGCATTAAGAACACCTGCTCTTTCCATGACAGATTGACCAGGTGAATCCAGGAGAAAGCTATGATCCCGTATGGATGTCACTTGTTAAATCCACTTCAATCAGTGTAGATGAAGGGGAGGAAACAGGTTAAAGAAAGGTTTTTAAGCTTTGAGACAATTGAGTCATGGATTGTTTGTGTGCCATTCAGAGGGTGAATGGGCAAGACAACTAAGTGGTAGTAGGTAGGTGCCAGGCGCACCAGTTTGTGTAAAGAACTGGAACACTGCTAGGTTTTTCAAGCTCAACAGTTTCCCGTGTGTATCAAGAATGGGCCATCACCCAAAGGACATCCAGCGAACTTGACACAACTGTGGGAAGCATTGGAGTCAACATGGGCCAGCATCCCTGTGGAGCGCTTTCGACACCTTGTAGATTCCATGCCCCGCCGAATTGAGGCTAAGTATTTATATATTCCTGCTACCAATCACTTTTCAGCCCTGTTTACATGTACATTCTACTACCAGTCACTTTTTACAAATATATAAACCTACCTCAATCATTTCAGTATCCCTTCACCACAGGAGGTTGGCGGCACCTTAATTGGGGAGGACGGGCTTGTGGTAATGACTAGAACGGAATCAGTGGAATGGTATCAAATACATCAAATATGTTTTCAATGTGTTTAATGCCATTCCATTTGCTCTGATCCAGCCATTATGAGCCGTCCTCCCCTCAGCAGCCTCCACTGCCCTGCACATTGAATAAGGTACTGTCACTGACCTGTATATACTTCCGTTCTAGTGTTAACTCACATTGTAGTTCTTGTGTGTTCATTTTAATTACATTTGTTATTCTATTTTCTATTACTATCACTGCATTGTTGGGAAAGAGCTCTCAAGGTAAGAATTTCCCAGTACTGTTTTAGACCTGTTGTATCCTGTGCAACAACTTGGACATTTTAAAATACAAAAGGTAATGTCTTATTTTAAATGTCAAGTAGTTGTTGTGTAGGCCTACTGTGTATTTGACAACATGCATATCTGGCAAACAAATCTATAATTTAGCAGAAGTGCTCACAGGCTGGAGTAGACCAATGCAATAAACAAATGGCAACGCCACTACGTAGTGCGCAGCGCATGCACATCAAACTGTGGGTATCATGCTGTCCGCTATATAAGGCCGTACCATTACAAATAGGGGTGGACATATTTCCAAGTGACATTTTGGTTGTTTAAGACTGATAGCCATTTATTAAAACGTGTCTAATGAAAAATTACACACGTTTTTACGGATGGTACTATTGAGCTGGATCTAATTGATCCTTCATAGAAAAATAATAAAGACTCAGCTCATCCGTTTACACACCCATTTTAGACAATGGTGAGGACCTGTTTTGGTTTATTTTGGTAGACAAGGGCAAATGGTCAAATGATAGTTGTTTTGGTGCGAAATGGCAAGATTTTTGAGACCTGACGTTAGGAGTCTACTCACCACACAGCTAAGGATGACATCTGACCAGGTAAAAAGGCACAACATATGATAAGACCACGTTTTGCTTTTCGCTGCTAATACAGTCTAAAGTTCAAGTGAAACAAGTGGTATTCAATTGTCAAGTGATTTGACTATGGCCTTGGACAATTTTTTAATGTTTTTTTTTGTTACCTACTCAGTCAGTCAATGTTTCACAGATATTTGGAACTTTCATCTAGATTCTGGTGCAACATTGTAGCAAACGACTATACTGACAGCATTCTATGAAGCGAAATTGTTTTGTAAGCAGTTCAATGTGTCCAGTTAGTTGAAAGCCAAGTAAAACATATTTTTGGGAAAAATATACTTCCGGTCTGATGTCTTCATGGAATTTGGTTGAATTCGTCCATCCTATGAATCGTTATTGAAACAAGTCTCTGGTGTGCTGTCAGTTGTTGTACACGATGGTCAGAGGTATTTTTTAAATTAAGGCATTGTTGACGTTCTCTTGTCAACTCCGTAGGTTTTTTAAGTGAACATTAAAGGAGGGCGTTTTACATTGGGGCATGAAAATCAATGTGTGAGGCCATATGGGCCTAACATTTTGCAATGTATTGACATATTAGATTAGTGTTCCACATGCAAAAAGATTCCCATTTCAATCTTTGCTTTAGCTAATTCAGCTGCATGTCACATGACACCAATTAATACTAATAACCATTTACTTTTATACAGCATATGCTGATAACAGCCTAGCCTTTACCATTGCACAACGAAATCTTTATGCAATTTGAAGGTCATACATTTTTTTCGGTAATAAAATATGTGAATTACACAACACACCAATGTCATACATGTTCCTTAGTAGGAGTAACTTGTTATTATGTTTACTTATTCATTTATCTTTCCTCATGTACCAGCTGGGTGAGTTGGGCAAAGGTGCAGGGAAAGGAGGGGGTGGCGGAGGATCTGTCAGAGAGGCAGGAGGAGCCCTTGGAAAGAAACAGGCCGCAGAGGAGGAAATGTACTTCAGGTGAGTTGGGGCTTATACAGTACATTACCAAAAGTATGTGGACACCTGCTTGTCGAACATCTCATGCCAAAATCATGGGCATTAGTATGGAGTTGGTCCCCCCTTTGCTGCTATAACAGCCTCCACTCTTCTGGGAAGGCTTTCCACTAGATCAGGGCTGCACAACAAGACCTTAACTAGCTGAATCAGATATGCTAAATTAGGGTTGGATTGAAAACCTACAGGACAGTAGATCTCCAGGAAGAGGGTTGGGCAGCCCTGCACTAGATGTTGGAACAATGCTGCAGGGACTTGCTTCCAGTCAGCCACGAGCATTAGTGAGATTGGGCCTGGCTCGCAGTTTGCGTTCCAATTCATCCCAAATGTGTTTGATGGGATTGAGGTGAGGGCTCTGTGCAGGCCAGTCAAGTTCTTCCACACCGATCTCGTCAAACCATTTCTGTATTGATCTCGCTTTGTGCACAGGGGCATTGTCATGCTGAAACAGGAAAGAGCCTTCCCCAAACTGTTGCCACAAAGTTGGAAGCACAGAATTGTCTGTCATTGTATGCTGTAGCGTAAAGATTTCCCTTCACTTGAACTAAGGGGTCTACCCCAAACCATGAAAAACAGCCCCAGACCATTATTCCTTCTCCGCCAAATGAAGTGCCAGATGGTGCCAGATGGTGAAGTGTTATTCATCACTCCAGCCGACTCTTGGCATTGCACCTGGTGATCTTAGGCTTGTGTGCGGCTCCTCGGCCATGGAAACCCATTTCATTAAGCTCCTGACAAACAGTTCTTGTGCAAACGTTGCTTCCGGAAGCAGTTTGGAAATCGGTCGTGAGTGTTGCAACCGAGAACAGATTGATTTTTACATGCTCGCCGGTCCCGTTTGAGCTTGTGGCCTACCACTTTGCGGCTGAGTTGTTGTTACTCCTAGACATTTCCAACACTTACAGTTGACTGGGGCAGCTCTAACAAGGCAGAAATTTGACGAACTAACTTGTTGGAAAGGTGGCAACCTATGACGGTGCCACGTTTAGGCCATTCTACTGCCAATGTTTGTCTATGGAGATTGCATGGCTGTGCGCTCAATGTTGTACACCTGTCAGCAACAGGTGTGGCTGAAATATCTGAATCCGCTCATTTGAAGGGCTGTCCACATGCTTTTGTGTTTATAGAGGTTTTGTGGCGGTCTCCCCGACCTTTAGAGGCTTTGTGGCAGTCTGTCTCATGTCATCACTGTACCTCATGCTTTCCTATCTCTGAATCCAGACGTAAAGAGCAGGAACAGTTGGCTGCACTGAAGCAGCACCACCAAGAGGAGATTGATCACCACAAGAAGGAGATTTCGAGGCTGCAGAGCGAGATTGACCGTCACAAGGGGAAAATTAGGAAGCTGAATCATGATGATTGAGACTCACTCTATTTGAATGAAGCCCAGGGATTCTTTATTGCCAACCCCTAGTCATTGCCTGCATTGCCTCTCTAGGCCAGCTCTGTGTATGTGTGATTAATTGTTCTGTATATGCTCGAGGTTATTAAAACAATTATTTGAAATGGTTAATGTTCTACTTTTTCATGGTTATTGCTTTCAATTATATTGTTAATGCTAAGATGGTAATTTGAGATGCCACATTACAGAAGGATGATGACAGTCCGTGGAGCTGGCAGAGGCGTCATGCCCATAGGGGGCAACAGGGTCCTGTTTTGACATTTTCCCATGTTAAATTAATTACTAAACTGAATTTTTAAGCCCACGTTTTATAATGATTATAAAATAAATTGTCAGCTGTATTTTGCGGAGTGTCACACTGACTGGACTAGGCAAAGAGTACGCAATATTTTATTTTTATTTGAAAATTTGAAGGATGAAATCTCTTGATGCGCCGTCTCATTTTCAGGATGGTCGGGGGGGGAAAAACTATACATAGTAACAAGAATAATATAGAATCTACTGTCTAATAATCAACTACTGTCTAATAACTAATAAAAACTACTGCTACTACTACTAATAAAACTAAGTACCTATAATATATTCATACAGTGCCTTCGGAAAGTATTCAGACCCATTTGAATTTTTCCACAAAAATCCGCAGCAATATAAAATGTTCAAATGTATTAGAAGTCAAAAACAGACCTTATTTACATAACTATTCAGAACCTTTGCTATTAGACTTGAAATTGAGCTCCGGTGCATCCTGTTTCCATTGATCATTCTTGAGATGTTTCTACAACTTGATTGGAGTCCATCTGTGGTAAATTCAATTGATTGGACATGATTTGTAAAGGCACACACCGGTCTATAAGTTCCCACAGTTGACAGTGCATGTCAGAGCAAAAACCAACCAATGAGGTTGAAGGAATTGTCTGTAGAGCTCCGAGACAGGATTGTGTCGAGGCACAGATCTGGGGAAGTGTACCAAAAACATTCTGCAGCATTTAAGGTCCCCAAAAACACAATGACACATCATTCTTAAATGGAAGAAGTTTGGAACCACCAAGATTTCCTAGAGCTGACCGCCCAGCCAAACTGAGCAATCAGGAGAGAAGGGCCTTGGTCAGAGAGGTGACCAAGTACATGATGGTCACTCAGACAAAGCTCCAGAGTTCATCTGTGGAGATGGGAGAACCTTCCAGAAGGACAACCATGTCTGCAGCACTCCACCAATCAGGCCTTTTTGGTAGTGGCCATACGAAGCTAATCCTTAGTGAAAGGAACATGACCGCCCACTTGATGTTTGCCAAAAGGCACCTAAAGGACTCAGACCATGAGAAACAAGATTGAATTATTTGGCCTGAATGCCAAGCGTCACGTCTGGAGGAAACCTGGCACTATCCCTACGGTAAAGCATAGCGGTGGCAGCAATATGCTGAGGGGATATTTTTCAGCAGCAGAGACTGGGAGACTTGTCAGGATCTAGGCAAAGATGAACGGAGTAATGTACAGAGAGATCCTTGATGAAAACCTGCTCAGGACCTCAGACTGTAAATAGTCAGGGCAGGCCATTTGATTACATTTACATTTACATTTAAGTCATTTAGCAGACGCTCTTATCCAGAGCGACTTACAAATTGGTGCATTCACCTTATGATATCCAGTGGAACAACCACTTTACAATAGTGCATCTAACTCTTTTAAGGGAGGGGGGGGGTTAGAAGGATACTTTATCCTATCCTAGGTATTCCTTAAAGAGGTGGGGTTCAGGTGTCTCCGGAAGGTGGTGATTGACTCCGCTGACCTGGCGTCGTGAGGGAGTTTGTTCCACCATTGGGGTGCCAGGCAGCGAACAGTTTTGACTGGGCTGAGCGGGAACTGTACTTCCTCAGAGGTAGGGAGGCGAGCAGGCCAGAGGGGATGAACGCAGTGCCCTTGTTTGGGTGTAGGGCCTGATCAGAGCCTGAAGGTACGGAGGTGCCGTTCCCCTCACAGCTCCGTAGGCAAGCACCATGGTCTTGTAGCGGATGCGAGCTCAACTGGAAGCCAGTGGAGAGAGCGGAGGAGCGGGGGTGACGTGAGAGAACTTGGAAAGTTGAACACAAGACGGGCTGCGGCGTTCTGGATGAGTTGTAGGGGTTTAATGGCACAGGCAGGGAGCCCAGCCAACAGCGAGTTGCAGTAATCCAGACGGGAGATGACAAGTGCCTGGATTAGGACCTGCGCCGCTTCCTGTGTGAGGCAGGGTATTACTCTGCGAATGTTGTAGAGCATGAACCTACAGGAACGGGTCACCGCCTTGATGTTAGTTGAGAACGACAGGGTGTTGTCCAGGATCACGCCAAGGTTCTTAGCACTCTGGAGGAGGACACAATGGAGTTGTCAACCGTGATTGCGAGATCATGAAGGGCAGTCCTTCCCCGGGAGGAAGAGCAGCTCCGTCTTGCCGAGGTTCAGCTTGAGGTGGTGATCCGTCATCCACACTGATATGTCTGCCAGACATGCAGAGATGCGATTCACCACCTGGTTATCAGAGGGGGAAAGGAAATTAATTGTGTGTCTCTGCATAGCAATGATAGGAGAGACCATGTGAGGATATGACAGAGCCAAGTGACTTGGGTTATAGCGAGAATAGGAGAGGGCCTAGAACAGAGCCCTGGGGACACCAGTGGTGAGAGCACGTGGTGCGGAGACAGATTCTCGCCACGCCACCTGGTAGGAGCGACCTGTCAGGTAGGACGCAATCCAAGCGTGGGCCGCGCCGGAGATGCCCAGCTCGGAGAGGTGGAGAGGAGGATCTGATGGTTCACAGTATCAAAGGCAGCCGATAGGTCTAGAAGGATGAGAGCAGAGAGAGAGAGTTAGCTTTAGCAGTGCGGAGCGCCTCCGTGACACAGAGAAGAGCAGTCTCAGTTGAATGACTAGTCTTGAAACCTGACTGATTTCGATCAAGAAGGTCATTCTGAGAGAGATAGCAGGAGAGCTGGCCAAGGACGGCACGTTCAGAGTTTTGGAGAGAAAAGAAAGAAGGGATACTGGTCGTAGTTGTTGCATCGGAGGGATCGAGTGTAGGTTTTTTCAGAAGGGGTGCAACTCTCGCTCTCTTGAAGACGGAAGGGACGTAGCCAGCGGTCAAGGATGAGTTGATGAGCGAGGTGAGGTAAGGGAGAAGGGCTCCGGAAATGGTCTGGAGAAGAGAGGAGGGGATAGGGTCAAGCGGGCAGGTTGTTGGGCGGCCGGCCGTCACAAGACGCGATATTTCATCTGGAGAGAGAGGGGAGAAAGAGGTCAAAGCACAGGGTGGCAGTGTGAGCAGAACCAGCTGTGTCGTTTGACTTAGCAAACGAGGATCGGATGTCGTCGACCTTCTTTTCAAAATGGTTGACGAAGTCATCAGCAGAGAGGGAGGAGGGGGGAGAGGATTCAGGAGGAGGAGAAGGTGGCAAAGAGCTTCCTAGGGTTAGAGCAGATGCTTGGAATTTAGAGTGGTAGAAATTGGCTTTACAGCAGAGACAGAAGAGGAGAATGTAGAGAGGAGGGAGTGAAAGGATGCCAGGTCCGCAGGAGGCGAGTTTTCCTCCATTTCGCTCGGCTGCCCGGAGCCCTGCTGTGAGCTCGCAATGAGTCGTCGAGCCACGGAGCAGGAGGGGAGGACCGAGCCGGCCTGGAGGATAGGGGACATAGAGAGTCAAAGGATGCAGAAAGGGAGGAGAGGAGGGTTGAGGAGGCAGAATCAGGAGATAGGTTGGAGAAGGTTGAGCAGAGGGAGAGATGATAGGATGGAAGAGGAGAGAGTAGCGGGGGAGAGAAGCGAAGGTTGGGGCAGTGTGGGAAGGTTTGGATGAGAGCGAGAGGAAAAGGATACAAGGTAGTGGTCGGAGACTTGGAGGGGAGTTGCAATGAGATTAGTGGAAGAACAGCATCTAGTAAAGATGAGGTCAAGCGTATTGCCTGCCTTGTGAGTAGGGGGGGAAGGTGAGAGGGTAGGTTCAAAAAGAGGAGAGGAGTGGAAAGAAGGAGGCAGAGAGGAATGAGTCAAAGGTAGACGTGGGGAGGTTAAAGTCACCCAGAAATTAGATTAGTTTATTAGTTGTTAGTTGATTAGTTGTTCAGCAGTCATGGGTTGGGGATAGAAGCTGTTAAGGAGCCTTTTGGTCCTAGACTTGGTGTTCTGGTACCGCTTGCCATGCGGTAGCAGAGAGAAGAGTCTATGACTTGGGTGACTGGAGTCTTTTGTAAAAGAAATGTGGGCCTTTCTCTGACACCTTGTATATACAGTTGAAGTCGGAAGTTTACATACACCTTAGCCAAATACGTTTAAACTCAGTTTTTCACAATTCCTGACATTTAATCCGAATAAAAATCCCTGTCTTAGGTCAGTTAGGATCACCACTTTATTTTAAGAATGTAAAATGTCAGAATAATAGTTGAGAGAATGATTTATTTATGATTTTATTTATTTCATCACATTCCCAGTTGGTCAGAAGTTTACATACACTCAATTAGTATTTGGTAGCATTGCCTTTAAATTGTTTAACTTGGGTCAAAGCTTCCCACAATAAGTTGGGTGAATTTTGACCCATTCCTCCTGACAGAGCTGGTGTAACTGAGTCAGGTTTGTAGGCCTCCTTGCTCGCACACACTTTTTGAGTTCTGCCCACACATTTTCTATAGGATTGAGGTCAGGGCTTTGTGATGGCCACTCCAATACCTTCACTTTGTTGTCCTTAAGCCATTTTGCCACAACTTTGGAAGTATGCTTGGGGTCATTGTCCATTTGAAAGACCCATTTGCGACCAAGCTTTAACTTCCTGACTGATGTCTTGAGATGTTGCTTCAATACATCCACATAATTTTCCTGCTTCATGATGCTATCTATTTTGTGAGGTGCACCAGTCCCTCCTGCAGCAAAGCACCCCCACAACATGATGGTGTTCTTCAGCTTGCAAGCATCCCCCTTTTTCCTCCAAACATAACGATGGTCATTATGGCCAAACAGTTATATTTTTGTTTCATCAGACCAGAGGACATTTCTCCAAAAAGTACGATCTTTGTCCCCATGTGCAGTTGCAAACCGTAGTCTGTCTTTTTTATGGCGGTTTTGGAGCAGTGGCTTCTTCGTTGCTGAGTGGCCTTTCAGGTTATGGCGATATAGGACTCGTTTTACTGTGGATATAGATACTTTTGTCATTTTCTGGAATTTTCCAAGGTGTTTAAAGGCACACTCAATTTAGTGTATGTCAACTTCTGACCCACTGGAATTGTGACACAGTGAATTATAAGTGAAATAATCTGTCTGTAAACAATTGTTGGTAAAATTACTTGTGTCATGTACAAAGTAGATGTCCTAACCGACTTGCCAAAACTATAGTTTGTTAACAAGAAATTTGTGGAGTCGTTGAAAAATTAGTTTTAATGACTTCAACCTAAGTGTATGTAAACTTCCGACTTCAACTGTAGGTCCTGGATGTCTTGGAAGCTTGGCCCCAGTGATGTACTAGGCCGTACGCATTACCCTCTGTAGTGCCTTGTGTTCAGATGCCGAGCAGTTGCCATACCAGGCGGTGATGCAACCGGTCAGGATGCTCTCGATGGTGCCGCTGTAGAACCTTTTGAGGGTCTGGGGACCCATGCCAAATATTTTCAGTCACCTGAGGGGGAAAAGGTGTTGTCGTGCCCTCTTCACAACTGTCTGTGTGTTTGGACCATGGTAGTTTGTTGGTGATGTGGACACCAAGGAACTTGAAACTCTCGACCCACTCCACTACAGCTCCGTTGATGTGAATGGGGGCGTGTTCGGCCCTCCTTTTCCTATAGTCCACGATTATCTCCTTTGTCTTGATCACATTGAGAGGTGGTTGTCCTGGGACCACACTGCTGTCTCATCGTTGTCGGTGATTGGGTCTACCACTCTTGTCGTCAGCAAACGTAATGATGGTGTTGGAGTCGTGCTTGGCCACGCAGTATTGGGTGAAGAGGGAGTACAGGAGGACACTAAGCACGCACCCCTGAGGGGCCCCAGTGTTGAGGATCAGCGTGGCAGACGTGTTGTTGCCTATCCTTACCACCTGGGGGAGGCCCATCAGGAACTCCAGGATCCAGTTTGAGGGAGGTGTTTAGTCCCAGGGTCCTTAGCTTAGTGATGAGCTTTGAGGGCACTAGTGTGTTGAACGCTGAGCTGAAGTTAATGAGCAGCATTCTCACATAGGTTTTCCTTTTGTCCAGGTGGGAAAGGGCAGTGTGGAGTGCGATTGAGATGGCGTCATATGTGTCTTGGGCACAGGGACAATGGTGGCCAGGGAGAGGTTGAAAATGTCAGTGAAGACACTTGCCAGTTGTTCCGCGCATGCTTTGAGTACACGTCCTGGTAATCCGTCTGGCCCGGTAGCTTTGTGAATGTTGACCTGTTTAAAGGTCTTTCTTACATCTGCTACGGACAGCGTGATCACACAGTCATCCGGAACAGCTGGTGCTCTCAAGCAAGCTTCAGTGTTGCTTATCTCGAAGCAAGCATAAAAGGCATTTAGCTCGTCTTGTAGGCTTGTGTCACTGGGCAGCTTGCGGCTGGGTTACCCTTTTTTGTCTGTAATAGTTAATAGGTCAAGCTAGGTGGCCTATTAATTCCTTCTTGATGAATAAATAAAAAAGCTGTTTTGTTTCTCTAATACTAGCCACCAGTGTTGACCTGTCATTCAGGGTTTTGAGCCCCACATTTTTTTGGGGGGGCTTGCCTGTTTTGCATGTTATTTTGACGTTAATACGTGTCACATATCAGTTTGTAAACAATGTAAAAAATATATCAGAGTTAGTAAAGCCGCATACAAATATGGTCTGTTTTCTTGAGTAAGGCAGCCCCAAAATGCAGGTGTGCACATGTAGCCTATAGCCGGTTTTAGAGGAATGTAATCATCAAATTTTGTAAGCGCTTTCATTGTCTGCTTACAAGCCCCCTTTATTTATCCTACGGTTCTAACTTGGTGTACAGGGAGTAGACTGTAAGAATGGCCCATGTTCTGAATTCTGTCGCTGTACATTTCAAAAGTGCTAAACAAATAGTTATATTGACTACGTCCGTCCTAGCTCGCTCATTGATGTCTTAATCAAAATTACGGATTGCCTCTTATCTGCTTGTCGTCCCCTTATGCCATAGTTTGTACATCTCAATTGTCAGTAGAAACCACATTTGTTTAAGCAAGTCAGCCATATCAGCTATGTTTTTTTTAAAGGCAGTAAATGAGGCTGAATGAACTTTCTCACTGCCAGACAAGGCTCCGCTAGCAGTGGTAAGGTTGGGACTGCTGTTGGGACAGATTTATGTAGGCCCTAACAGTTTGTGGGCACTGTTTGTCGCTGTTATAGTGCAATTAATTTATTGTTTAATGTTGTGTAGTGGCTCTGCTGGCATGCATCCCACTTTATTTTTTATTTTTTTGGCCCACCAAGATTTACATGCTAAAATCGCCACTGCTAGCCACCTACCAATTTTTTAAAGTTGGCTTAAGCTAGCCAGCTAGATAAGTTCCCAATCTCCCAACCTTGTAACTAGCTACCAAGCCATTTCAGGCTATCAATCAAGTAAGTAACTTGTCTAACCATTTTAGCTGGAATGCCTGCTGGCAAGGTTGCTAGACTTCATAAAATACTAAAATTGCTTTAATTCTTGGGTTACGGTACTATTTACCAGTGTGTCCTTTGTACTAAACTCCATAAAAGTCATAAAGGTTCTTAATCAATGTGCATTATTAATTAAATAGCAAATTAATAAGTTATGAGGTGTGCTTAGATAACCTATATAGAAAAATATACATGTTTTTTACAGAATTAGGCATAATGATTATGGCTCTAGATTGCAGGAAAGGCTGTTTCAGGTGTTTGAAAAAATGCTATATTCAAACGTCAAGTACTTCGTGCCCCCTCTAAAATAATGGGTGCATGATGCCCCTGGTAGATGGTAATCGATTAGGTGTTACCATCCCCAGCTATTACCGCCAGGCCGCTGATACAAATCCCATGTACACAAAACCGCCAGAATCCACAAATAATTTGTCCCCACCAGTATAAGACATATTAACTCTGCCCAACAATGCCCCCCCCCCTCCTCCTATGAACTGTAGCTAATCTAATGAACCCTATCCAGCTGTTGTTTTTGTTGTAATATTGTCTGTGATTTACATTGTTGTGGTGATGCTGTGCCGTTGAGACAATTTTCATGAAAGGGACTCACAATAAAAATATATTAATTAGATATAAGGTATGGTAATTATTTTAGAGCGCTATGAGAGCCAATACATGTATGAAAACATGAAGCTGACACGTATGAAAACAGATAAAACTCTTCCTTGAGAATCAGGCACTAATTTGTCCACTGAGGATAACGTAGTAGCCATAAGACATCATACATTGAGAATCCCCAAGAGACGCTTGTAGAATATTATACATTTGAGACATCAGTGTCTTTTTTTAATGAGTTAATATAAAAAGATGATGATGGCCCATTTCATGTCTAGGGAGAGACATAGTTTCAAATACACAGGACATGATGTTAAAATGCCTTGTGCCAATAGAAGATCATGAGCACTAACCTAAAATACTTGCTCCGGTGTTGGGACAGGGCAGATACGCCAGTAGAGTTTTCAAGTTGGCACCTTCCATCTTTAATGTTTCATTGATGAGCCTGCGACATCCCAAGAAAGCTCAACAGTGAGTTCTAGCGTCCAAGAACCTGTACCTGCCTAGTCTTCTCCCTCTCACTTTGAGGGCCAGCTGGGATCTTTCCTCTTCAGCCAGAGCCATTGGCAACACCTGATGTTGCCTTGATGGTTTGGCGAAGGGCTTGGCCGCAGATTCCAAGGTCCTTCAGCTGGGTCAGATGGTTTAGACCATTTCTTCTTTAAGGTTGCTGCCCCTATCATCGCCAAGCCTATCTCCGACCTTTTTAACCTCTCTCTCCTTTCTGGGGAGGTTCCCATTGCTTGGAAGGCAGCCACGGTTTGTCCTTTATTTAAAGGGGGAGATCAAGCTGATCCTAACTGTTATAGGCCTATTTCTATTTTGCCCTGTTTATCAAAAGTGTTGGAAAAACTTGTCAATAATCAACTGACTGGCTTTCTTGATGTCTATAGCATTCTCTCTGGTATGCAATCTGGTTTTCACTCAGGTTATGGATGTGTCACTGCAACCTTAAAATTCCTCAATTATGTCACCATTGCCCTTGATTGTAAGCAATGTTGTGCTGCTATTTTTATTCACTTGGCCAAAGCTTTTGATACGGTAGACCATTCCATTCTTGTGGCCCGGCTAAGGAGTATTGGTGTCTCTGAGGGGTCTTTGGCCTGGTTTGCAAACTACCTCTCTCAGAGTGCAGTGTATAAAGTCAGAAAATCTGCTGTCTAAGCCACTGCTTGTCACCAATGGAGTATCCCAAGGCTCGATCCTAGGCCCCACGCTCTTCTCAATTTACATCAACAACATAACTCAGACAGTAGGAAGCTCTCTCATCCATTTATATGCAGATGATACAGTTTTATACTCAGCTGGCCCCTCCCCGGATGTTGTGTCAAATGCTCTACAGCAAAGCTTTCTTAGTGTCCAACAAGCTTTCTCTACCTTTAACCTTGTTCTGAACACCTCCAAAACAAAGGTCATGTGGTTTTGTAAGAAGAATGCCCCTCTCCCCACAGGTGTTATTACTACTTCTGAGGGTTTAGAGCTTGAGGTAGTCACCTCATACAAGTACTTGAGAGTATGGCTAGAAGGTACTGTCCTTCTCTCAGCACATATCAAAGCTGCAGGCTAAAGTTAAATCTAGACTATTGTAATTGCTCCTCATTCACCCCAGCTGCCAAACTAACCCTGATTCAGATGACCATCCTACCCATGCTAGATTACGGAGACATAATTTATAGATCGGCAGGTAAGGGTGCTCTCGAGGGGCTAGATGTTCTTTACCATTCGGCCATCAGATTTGCCACCAATGCTCCTTTATAGAACACGTCACTGTACTCTATACTCCTCTGTAAACTGGTCATCTCTGTATACCCGTCGCAAGACCCACTGGTTGATGCTTATTTATAAAACCCTCTTAGGCCTCACTCCCCCCTATCTGAGATATCTACTGCAACCCTCATCCTCCACATACAACACCCGTTCTGCCAATCACATTCTGTTAAAGGTCCCCAAAGCACACACATCCGTTGGCCGCTCGTCTTTTCAGTTCGCTGCAGCTAGCGACTGGAACGAGCTGCAACAAACACTCAAACTGGACAGTTTTATCTCCATCTCTTCATTCAAAGACTCAATCATGGACACTCTTACTGACAGTTGTAGCTGCTTTGCGTGATGTATTGTTGTCTCTACCTTCTTGCCATTTGTGCGATTGTCTGTGTCCAATGTTTGTACTATGTTTTGTTGCTGCTACCATGTTGTTTTTCTACCATGTTGTCATGTTGTGTTGCTATCATACTGTGTTGTCATGTGTTGCTGCCTTGCTATGTTGTTCTTACGTCTCTCTTTATGTAGTGTTGTGTTCTCTCTTGTCGTGATATGTGTTTTGTCCTATATATATATATATATTTTTTTTTTTTATCCCGTCCCCGCAGGAGGCCTTTGATAGTCCGTCATTGTAAATAAGAATTTGTTCTTAACTGACTTGCCTAGTTAAATAAAGATTAAATGTGGCGACAGCAACCTGGTGGTGGATGTCACAACAAATCCACGACACCCAACCTCCACTGGGCAAACCCTTGCTTTCCAGCCACGCTGCTCTGCATCAGCTGCAAACTCAGCATACCGCAGCATTGTCTCCATATGCTACATTTAATGGGACATTTTAAAATGTATTACAAAATGTAATGGGAAATGTTTTCTGTAATCCCCACTCTGCCCAGGAGGTGGCAATGTGCATATTATATGCTGCGTATAAAGCCCTGAAGAAGAATGAAAATTCGTAATTTCCTTTAACGCTATAGTGCCGCCCAGAAACCCCTGTCTTTTACAGCGGGCAACCCCGTCTGTCTTTCTTTTCGCAAATCATGGCGGACCGGTTCAATAAGGTGTGTAACAGCGCAAGAACCAACATTGCTATATTTGTTTATAATACAGCCATATACATATAATTGTATCCAGAAGTGGAGCTAACTATTGCTCAGTGTTAAGTGAAGACTAGGGGGAAGGTCATTCATTGCTTTATTTGACACGTGAATGGTGTTGCTGACGTCGCTAGCTAAGCTAGTCATGCCTTCATTTAACGTTAGTTAGCTAATTAAAGCAAGGACCCTGCAAAATGAATTCCTGATTCTTAGACCTTTTTTATATAGTGTTTAGATGAAATACCTCAATTTGCTATGTAAGATTACTCAAATAACATGACTGAGTTCAAATCTCAATAGTTGGGTAACGCCATCTATTGCGCGAGCTAATGTTTAGCCCCAGTTAAGCTCTGAACGTTCTTGCCAGCCGGACGTGGCCATGTGGACACACAACCATAACTAAAATGTATTTATCCAAGTTCGTATTTATTTTTGCTTGTCAGTGATGTTTACCACAGTAACGTATTCGAGTTTGACGACCATGAGAATACTTTACATGCACTACCATCTGAGACATAAAAACAAACTCGTTGAATCATTTGAACCCCAGGTGGTGGGCAACTAGTTATTCGCATATGACTTGATTATGCTTGTCCTCCAAGGTTCTGCTGCTTGATGGCAGAGGCCATCTACTTGGTCGTCTTGCTGCCATTGTGGCTAAGCAAGTTCTGCTGGGTGAGTTTTGGAAGTCCAATATTTTGTCAATTAATACCCATCTCGTGACTTTGATCATTATCCAGTCCAGGGATATTGTCACTTGATGTGTAATTACATCTTGATGTGGACACAGCCATGTCTAGTTTGCTACAACTGTCAGTGACGCTTTTTAACCTACATTGTTTGAGTAACTACAATGATAACTCACATTACCCTCTGAGATGGTGTATATTAAACAATTGGCCTGTGTACTTGTCCATGTTTTAAAATGTAAGTCATGATTTCTCTCCTTTTCAGGACACAAGGTGGTAGTTGTGAGATGTGAGGGTATCAACATCTCTGGGAACTTCTACCGTAACAAATGTAAGTTATTGTCAGGTTTACTTTTTTGGTTTAATTGTAATGTTTTGAAGGATTGTGTGGTTATATTTTGATTCACAGTAAATATTTTCTCCTAAATCATAAGCTTTGCTTGTCAGTGATTAACGCAGTAAATATTTGAGTTTAACGACCAGTAAAATACTTTACATGCACTACCATCTGACACATTAAGCAACATAGTATATGTTGACCACAGTTGTGAAATAATTGTGGCTGTGGTGAAGCGGTTGAGACTATGGCTTAGCTTGATGGTGTACTGCACCTGTTTTATGAATAGTGAAGTACCTGGCTTTCCTGCGTAAAAGGATGAACACCAACCCCTCTCGTGGACCATACCATTTCAGAGCTCCCAGCAGAATCTTCTGGAGGACCGTAAGGGGTAAGATCAAAATTCCTTCTTTCTGTTTTTCAGCTCTGGCTTACTGGTCCAGTGATTTGCGTGGATTTAACCTATATGGATATTTATTTAAATGGTCCATATTGGGTTGATAGCATGAAGTACACACATTCTGAACTCTACTTTGGACAATGGATGGTTCCTACTTGACTGTGATGAACACTTATCCCAAAGCTGATCATTTTGATGAGAAACTTCCGGATCTGACTGCTGAGTTTAGTCAAGGCCACAATGTTGTGTTGGGATCTATTAAGTCATGGGGAAGTTACTGTACATTGGGAATTAAAGCATATTCACAATCCAAAATTGTCATGGAACTTCAGTTATGTATCTAAGTATTGTGATTTAATTCCCCCCCCATGGCTTCACTTACACTACGAAGTATTGCCAATCCAGTGCAGGGGGACCTAATTGCCTAAATGTTTTGTTGATGGCCCCTTTGACCCCAACAGGCATGCTCCCTCACAAAACCAAAAGAGGACAGGCTGCATTGGAAAGGTTGAAGGTGTTCGATGGTGTCCCCCCTCCTTATGACAAGGTGACTGATGTTTCAATAATTCAGCGTAACTCTATGATTGTGTGCTGTCAGTGATGCTACTTTTTCATACATACATTGTTTGAGTTTTGACTTTGAGAATACCCCTGAATCTGAGACGCAATTGTCCTCCCCTCTAATGGACTTGCAGTTGTTTGGAGCTGACGTTTATTTTGTTCCACAGAGGAAGCGCATGGTCGTACCTGCCGCCCTGAAGATTGTGCGTCTGAAGCCCACTCGCAAGGTAAGCCTAAAATCAGTTTGTCAAATAACGCCACTGACTTTATCAAAGCTACATTGACTAGTAGGTAGCTGTGTTTCAAAAGTTGCAGCTTGTGCTAATTAGAGGTCGACCAATTAAGATTTTTTGATACCGATACCAATTATTGGAGGACCAAAAAAAGCCGATACTGATTAATCGACCGATTTCATAAATAAAAAAATTAACTGCTTTTGTAATAATGAAAACTACAACAATACTGAATGAACATTTATTTTAACTTAATATATAATACATCAATAAAATCAATTTAGCCTCAAATAAATAATGAAACATGTTCAATTTGGTTTAAATAATGCAAAAACAAAGTGTTGGAGAAGTAAAAGTGCAATATGTGCCATGTAAGAAAGCTAACGTTTAAGTTCCTTGCTCAGAACATGAGAACATATGAAAGCTGGTGGTTCCTTTTAACATGAGTCTTCAATATTCCCATGTAAGAAGTTTCATATACCTTTGACTATTGGATGTTCTTATAGGCACTTTAGTATTGCCAGTGTAACAGTATAGCTTCCATCCCTCTCCTCGCTGCTACCTGGGCTCGAACCAGGCACACATCGACAACAGCCACCCTCGAAGCAGCGTTACCCATGCAGAGCAAGGGGAACGACTACTCCAAGTCTCAGAGCGAGTGACGTTTGAGACGCTATTAGCGCGCACCCCGCTAACTAGCTAGCCATTTCACATCGGTTACACCAGCTTAATCTCGGGAGTTGATGGGCTTGAATTCATAAACAGCAGAGCTGCTGGCAAAATGCACGAAAGTGCTGTTTGAATGAATGCTTTCAAGCCTGCTGGTGCCCAGCATCGCTCAGTCAGACTGCTCAATCAAATCATAGACTTAATTATAACATAACACACAGAAATACGAGCCTTAGGTCATTAATATTGTCGAATCCGGAAACTAACATCTCGAAAACAAAACATTTATTCTTTCAGTGAAATACGGAACCGTTCCGTATTTTATCTAACGGGTGGCATCCATCAGTCTAAATATTCCTGTTACATTGCACAACCTTCAATGTTATGTCATAATTACGTAAAATTCTGGCAAATTAGTTCGCAATGAGCCAGGCGGCCCAAACTGTTGCATATACCCTGACTCTGCGTGCAATGAACGCAAGAGAAGTGACACAATTTCACCTGGTTAATATTGCCTGCTAACCTGGATTTCTTTTAGCTAAATATGCAGGTTTAAAAATATATACTTCTGTGTATTGATTTTAAGAANCTTTTAGCTAAATATGCAGGTTTAAAAATATATACTTCTGTGTATTGATTTTAAGAAAGGCATTGATGTTTATGGTTAGGTACACGTTGGAGCAACGACAGTCCTTTTTCGCGAATGCGCACTGCATCGATTATATGCAACGCAGGACACGCTAGATAAACTAGTAATATCATCAACCATGTGTAGTTATAACTAGTGATTATGATTGATAAGTTTAATGCTAGCTAGCAACTTACCGTGGCTTCTTACTGCATTCGCGTAACAGGTGGGCTCCTCGTGAGGCAGGTGGTTAGAGCGTTGGACTAGTTAACCGTAAGGTTGCAAGATTGAATCCCTGAGCTGGCAAGGTAACAATCTGCCGTTCTGCCCCTGAAAAGGGCAGTTAACCCACTGTTCCTAGGCCGTCATTGAAAATAAGAATGTGTTCTTAACTGACTTGCCTAGTTAAATAAAGGTGTTTTTTCCCCCCCGGCAAAATCGGCTTTCAAAATTAACGATTTCCGATTGTTATGAAAACTTGTAATCGGCCCTAATTAATCGGTCGACCTCTAGTGCTAATGTTTAGCCATGTCGTTCTTGCGAGTCAGACATGGATTTAGCCAGGTACCAATCTTTGCTTATTGTCAGTGATGTTTACCACAGTAAGTATTCGAGTTTGACGACCATGAGAATACTTTACATGCACTACCATCTGAGACATAAAGCAACATCCAAATAATTATTTTCATCCCAAGTTATGGCAACTGTTCTTTTATGATCTGATATTGGATTATGTTAGCCTAATGATTTGATTTTTAATGCTTTTTCATTAGTAATTTTTCCTGTCCTTTGTGTGAACTTGCCTTCCCTAGTTTGCCCTCCTTGGACGTCTGGCCCATGAGGTTGGCTGGAAGTACCAGGCTATCACAGCCACTTTGGAAGAGAAGAGGAAAGAGAAGGCCAAGATCCGGTACACCAAGAAAAAGATAGAGATCAAGCTGTCAAAGCTGGCAGAGAAGAATGTGGAGAGCAAGATTTCAAAGTACACTGCTGTCCTTAAACAATACGGTGTCCTTGTCTGAGCTTGTTCATGGTTGCCTATAAAGATGGATAAATGTTTATAGAATGTTTGACTCGCTTGATTTCTTGGCATGTTTGAAGTTGACATGGCATTGTGAAGGAAAGTAATGAGCAATGCATCATGACATGTAGTTCTACAACTAGAGATGAGGTGTTAATTAAGTTTGAACACAACAGAAGAATTTGGAGCAGCATCCAGATTGTAAATTTTTCAAGGAGACCGAGTAATTTTGCGTATGACATTTAGCACAACAATCAATTGTTAATCTTTCTATGGCGTCAATTCTATTCAACACGATGACCCTGTGTGGTGCTGTCGGAAACCCCGTGTATCAAATACTTGCGCGCGGTTGGAGAGGAGGCCGCGTCAATTGCCCTAGCTGTCAATTCGCCAGTATGCAAACCAAAATAAACAAGAACCCCACTTAGGAACACTTCACATTTGGTATATTGTGACAATTTGAACTTTGCCTTATACTAGGCTTTGTGGATCGGTAAGTGCTTCCTGTTTTTCTGGTATTGTGGAGAGGAAAGGATTGGCCAAAGGGTCTGAAATTGCAATACTGAAGCAACTAACGCTCGCTAGCAACACTAGCAGTAATACTAGCTAGTAAGACAGCTATAGGAGTTAAAAATGGGGTAAAACGCAATCAAGCAGCATATCAGTACTATTTTAAAATGTATTTTTTTACAACTTATGTCTGATAGCAAAGGACCGGTATTTTAAGCGAATTGTCAATTTAATTCTCAGTTGCGGGGTGGGTCGGTCGCCTTAGAATTTGTATACAATACGAACCAAAACATGACTCGAGACACCCGCGTCCCACTCCCAGATATAACATACAGACATGCGTTATGCAGTCCAGCGATTAATAGACGTGTCGCTCACATGCAAAATATATTGCGAACGACTAGGAGCTAGCTACTTCCCTAACTTTTAAACTAACTGGCTGGGACGTTATTATAATAGCATTTCATACATTAAAATGCGTTTCAGTATAGCTCGTGAAAAAGTAGCCCAACCTGGACTCGGGTAGACTAAAAGTAAATACGGGACGCTCCAATTGTTATATTTCGTGTGGTATGTTAATTTGTGGAGGTCCCATAATCCACTTCGCATGTTACGAATTACGATTCGTATGATGCTTTCGTATATAGTGTATGCGGACACTCCTTCAATTGACTGGATTCGGCTATTTCAGCCACACCCGTTGCTGACAGGTGTATAAAATCGAGCACACAGCCATGCAATCTCCGTATACAAACACTGGCAGAATGTCCTTACTGAAGAACTCAGTGACTTTCAAAATGGTACGTCATAGAATGCCTCCTTTCCAACAAGTCAGTTAGTTAAATTTCTGCCCTGGTAAACTGGAAGTGCTGTTATTGTGAAGTGGAAACTCCATGGTTCAGGCTAGGCCCCGTATTTCCAGTGAAAGGACATTCCAGACGATTCTGTGCTTCCAACTTTGTGGCAACAGTTTAAGGTCCTTTGCTGTTTCAGCATGACAGTGCACAAAGCGAGGTCCATACTGAAATGTTTTGTCGAGATCGGTGTGGAAGAACTTGACTGGCCTGCACAGAGCCCTGACCTCAACCCCATCGAACACCTTTGGGATGAATTGCAACGCTGACTGCGAGCTAAAACACCCAACATCAGTGCTCGATCTCACTAATGCTGTTGTGGCTGAATGGAAGCAAGAACCCGCAGAAACTGTTCCAACATCTAATGGAAAGCTTTCCCAAAAGAGTGGAGTCTGTTATAACAGCAAAGGGGGGACAAACTCCATATTAATACCCATGAGATGTTCGACGAGCAGGTGTTTGGTCATGTTATAATTGTTTTATTTGTTGTGGCTAACATTAGCTAGGTGGGTAATGTTAAAGGGGTACTTAAGGATTTTGGCAATAATGCCCTTTATCTACTTTCCCAGAGTCAGATTAATTTGTGGATACCATTTTTATGTTTGCATGCAGTTTGAAGGAAGTTGCTAACTAGATACTCCAAGACATTTAGTCATATTGGCTCACAAAACTACCCCTAACTTCCTGCATACTGGACACACACCACCTTTCCATTCAGGTTTATTTAAAAAATCAATAATAGCTGTGACAGAAACAGGAAGTTCCGGTGTAATTTTATAAACGCCGACAGATAATTTGTTCGTTCGACATGGTGGTGGGATCTTTTTTTGTCAGTAAAAATAATTATGCTGGAAATCGCGGTGGAAACGCCTTCATGTTCAAATATTGATATAATAACCATCATATCAAAGTGAATTTGGAGTCACGCGATGACGTGTGGTGTAGTCATTCCACTACGACTCTGAAAACCATGCAGTATATTAGGCTTCAGATGAAATAAATTATGAGCTTCACACAGTGGTGAAAGTGCACGGTAATGAGGTTGATGCTGGTTTCCAATAAATATTGAGGGTCTTATTCTGGTAACATGATGATCAATGCTTGACTGTCGTTTGACAAATAAAAATATTCTAGCTCTTATCCATAACAATCTCATTACGTTGACTAGACAACCCGCACAGCCTACTCGCACTATAACTGCAAGCTGTTAGCTAGAGCGCAGGTGCCAAGACCAGAGTAGGCACATTTGCTATTTAACTCAACAGTTTTTGAGACAACTATCTTTAGAGTTAACAATGCAATGGAAACACATTTAACTTTAGATTTGTATTCGATGCATGAAAACTTAAGCTAAAAAGTATATTTTGTGTGCACTACTTCATCACGCGCTGATTTTTATCCACAACAAGTCCATTTGGTGGAAACATACCACTGGTGGAAAAATGCACATATTTTTTAAATGTAGATTTTAGAATATTCACATGAATATCTGTCATCAATTGTATGGAAACCTAGCAACTGGCACTTAACTCCTGCTTTGTTGGCAGTGTAGATAGCTAATTTACCAAGTTCAACTTCCTATTTTTCCCATTTCAAATATGCATCCACTGAATTTCTGTCGACTTAGGTCTGATCATTCTTTCTCTGCTGGAGGTTTATTCGGCTATTGTACGACGGTAACATTAGCTAGGTCTGGTGGCAATGGCAAATAATTGTTAGTAAGGCTTACTTTATTGCAGAACAGTTGCATTTAACCCTTTATCTAACATGTTCATATCCATAATTGGGCAGAAAATACTATTAGACTGTATAGTATTATGTCTTGCATATTGTTTGTGAATTAATGTGCAGCATGTATACTCCTTCATGTGGTTTCTAGTCACAGCCATGATGCACTGATATCTCTTGATTCCCATCATTTGTCCCTTAGGAGAATGGCAGCTAAGGTGAATGGCAGTTCAGCTCTGGTTAAAGAGGACGAGGAGCCCATGGACATAACTGTAACACACACAGAGCTCTACCAGACCCTCATAGATGCAGGCCTTCCACAGAAAGTGGCGGAGAGCCTTAATAAGATATTTCAGACTGGTAAATGCAAGGGGGGTTGTTCACAGTACTACTTGATGGCATTTCATGATATTTCAAAGACCTCATAATGTATATTTCTGCAAGCTCGAGAACACTGTATCAATCGAAGGATTCCACCTTGGTCAGTGGTCATATGATTTAAGTCACTTTGAGTAAAGGGGTCAGTATGTGCATAGCTGTGGAATGGTGACATGCAGAGCCCTCTTCGCTGAGCGACATCATGTTTCAGTGGCTCTCGAGGAATATATGACTCTTATCAAATGTGACCCTATAAGTAGAATTTCTCTCTGTCTGTGTGTATAAAAGTAAATTATTAGGTGGGTTTTTACATTTGTCCTATTTCACACATGTACAAGTGTGTGTTGTATGTGTGAATTAGGCTTTTGTTTTTTGCATATCCCACACCCTGAGACACCTGGCTGTGACCCCACTCTCCACGGGTATCAGCCATTATTAATGGAGACTCTGGAGCAATTAGGGTGCCTTGCTCAAGGGCACATCGGCAGTTTTTTCACCGTCTCAGAGATTCGAACCAACGACCTATCGGTTACTGGCCCAGCGCTAGGCTACCTGCCACCCAGTGTGTGTGTGTGTGTTGTCTGTGCATTCCAGGACTGGTGGCTTACACTGACCTGGACGAGAGAGCCATTGACGCCCTCAGGGAGTTCAATGAGGAGGGAGCCCTGTCAGTGTTACTGCAGTTCAAGGAGAGTGACCTGTCACATGTGCAGGTGAGCGGTCTTGTCCACACTGTCCCTCAAAAGCAGTTACACAAAGAAGCTAAAAAAAAATAATTGTGATTTATACTTAAAATCTATTGGTGCTCTCTCAGAACAAAAGTGCGTTTCTCTGTGGCGTGATGAAGACATACAGACAGCGAGAAAAGCAAGGAAGTAAAGTTCAAGAATCCACAAAGGGACCTGATGAGACTAAGATAAAGGTGAACAAATTGTTTCTTATTTTTTCCGTTAAGCGCAGTACGTTTGTTTTAACAGTGATGGAAATATGTCATGTAGGTCTGAATGAATGAATGTATGTGTTGTTGATGCTGTCTAGGCTCTTCTGGAAAGAACAGGTTACACTTTGGATGTCACCACAGGACAGAGGAAGTATGGGGGGCCTCCACCTGACGAGGTGTACTCAAGGGCCCAGCCTGGAATCGGAACAGAGGCAAGAAGCACAACCTTTACTGGTTGTGAAAGACATAGCCATCTCATGTATTGGCTGTTAGGGAGATGTCCTCTCAATTATTGGCTGTAAAAAAAATCTTTGTAACCTAATGGAAATGAATGCCGGTGAAAGACTGTTAAACATCTAATATGCCTTTTCACAAACAAACCTCTTAGATTTCTAGGGAGCACCATCTTATCCAAGTCAAATACAATCAAAGTTACACAGTATGTCTATAATTTGACATTTTTATCTTATCAATGCAGGTATTTGTCGGCAAGATCCCCAGGGACCTGTATGAGGATGAGCTGGTCCCTCTGTTTGAGAAAGCCGGGCCCATTTGGGACCTGCGTCTGCTGATGGACCCCCTTCTCTCGGGTCAGAACAGAGGATATGCCTTCATCACCTTCTGCAATAAAGATGTTGCCCTAGAGGCCGTCAAGCTTGTAAGATTTCCCCTTTTAATCACCAGACATAAAGAGCACGACTTGGCAATTAACAGTATTTGATTTGCTATCCTTGCACCTTGTAGACAGGTGGATCACTTTGTCTCATCATACCAGAGTTATCTGGAAAGTGTAAATGTGCATGACTTACCTGTGTGGTTTGAGAACACTTTTTGTTGATCTTTTTGTTTTAGTGTGATAATTATGAAATCCGGTCAGGTAAATACCTGGGTGTCTGCATCTCTGTCGCAAACAACCGTCTGTTTGTTGGGTCAATTCCAAAGAACAAGACAAGAGAAAGCATATTGGAAGATTTCAGCAAAGTCACAGGTTAGAGAAAGATTAGTACCATTTTTCTATCTTTTTTTGTTCCCCTTAAATCTAAATAATGATTTATATTTGGAATATCGGCTGGCAAGTCAAAGGAAATTGCCTTCAGTAAGTAATCACACCTCTTTACTTTTTCCACATTTTTGTTGTCTTACAGCTGAATTTAAAATGGATTAAATTGAGATTTTAGTCACTGGCCTACACACATTACCCCATAAGGATACATTTTTACACATTAATTAAAAATGAAAAACTGAAATGGCTTGAGTCAATAAGTATTGAACCCCAGTTTTACAGCAAGCCTAATTAAGTTCAGGAGAAAAATATGTACTTAACAAGTCACATAAGTTGCATGGACTCACTCTATGTGCAATAATAGTGTTTCACATGATTTTTGAATGACTTCCTCATCTCTGTACCCCACACATACAATTATCTGTAAGGTCCCTCAGTCAATCAGTGAATTTCATACAAAGATTCAACGACAAAGACCAGGGAGGTTTTCCAATGCCTCGCCAAGTAGGGATCCTTTTAGTAGATGGGTAAAAAATAAAAAAGCAGACATTGAATATCCCTTTGAGCATGGTGAAGTTATTCATTACACTTTGGATGGTGTATCAATACACCCAGTCACTACAAAGATACAGGCGTCCTCCCTAACTCAGATGCTGGAGAGTAAGGAAACCGCTCAGGGATTTCACCATGAGGCCAATGGTGACTTTAAAACAGTTGCAGAGTTTAATGGCTGTGATAGACAACGGATGGTTCAACAACATTGTAGTTACTCCACAATCCTAACCTAATTGGCATAGTGAAAAGGAATCCTGTACAGAATACAAATATTCCAAAACATGCATCCTGTTTGCAACAAGGCACTAAAGTAATACTGAAAAAAGTGGTATGTTTGCAGCAAATGCAACACATTACTGAGTACCACTCTCCACATTTTCAAGCATAGTGGTGGCTGCATCATGTAATGGGTATACTTGTAATCGGTTTCAGGATTAAAAACAAAACAGAATGGAGCTAAGCACAGGCAAAATCCTAGAGGAAAACCAGGTTCAATCTACTTTCCACCAGACACTGGGAGATTAATTCACCTTTCAGCAGGACAATAACCTAAAACATCCAATCTACACTGGACTTGCTTACCAAGACAGTGAAGGTTCCTGAGTGGCCGAGTTACAACCAATTTGACAGAGCTTAAAGAATTTTTAAAATAATAATGTGCAAATATTGCACAATCCAGGTGTACAAAGCTCTTAGAGACTTACCCGGAAAACTCACAGCTGTAATCGCTGCCAAAGGGGCTTCTATAAAGTATTGACTAAGGGGTGTGAATACTTATGTCAATGAGATATTTCTGTATTTCATTTTCAATACATTTTCATTATGGGGTATTGTGTGTAGATGGATGAGAAAAAAATCTATAATCCATTTGGAATTCAGGCTGTAACACAACAAAATGTGGAGTAAGTCAAGTGGTATGAATACTTTACTGTATATGGAGATTTTCAACAAGTTATTAAGCTATCTGAGAAGATCAGTGATTCGGTCCTACATATTTTATTCATGCTTTATTACCTGGATACCCCACCTGGACATAAAGACCTGCCATTCTTTCTCTGTGTTTTATATTGTAATAATGCACAATTATAATTAGGTGGGTGCTTACCCTTGATCAATTCGGGTTAAGTGCCTTGCTCAAGGGCACATCGGCACATGCTTTATTTAGCTTGGGGATTCGAACCAGCAACCTTTTGGTTACTGTCTCAACGCTCTTAATTAACTGCTAGGCTATCTGCCGCCGTATTGTACCATTTGGTATAGCCCTGTGTGATCTGATATTCATCCTAAATTATTTCATTAATCATGAAACTTACCGGAGACACACTTGACCACCACCCAGTGACGACATATCCTAGTCAAACATATTTTACGATCAGTGTAATGGAAGCTTTTCAAGGAATTTTTTGACCGTGCACTTCTGTTTGCTTCCACCAGAGGGCCTCATGGAGGTGATACTCTACCACCAGCCAGATGACAAAAATAAAAATCGTGGCTTCTGTTTCTTGGAATACGAGGAACACAAGTCTGCAGCCCAGGCCCGTCGCCGCCTCATGAGCGGCAAGGTGAAGGTGTGGGGGAACCCTGTTACTGTTGAGTGGGCAGACCCAGTAGACGAACCGGATCCAGAGATTATGGCAAAGGTGAGATCTTAAAGACCTGCACCTCTGGGGTCTAGTGTCTGAACACAGCTAAGCGATGATAAATCACAGATACTAGGGTGTAGAGATATCTTTGCAGATATCTTTCATTTAGAAATAAAATGGCCGTCCTATGTCAGAGAACCACTTCTAAAGGCTCTCTTTTGGTCTTGCACCAGGTAAAAGTGCTGTTTGTGAGGAACCTGGCCACACCAGTCACAGAGGAACTCCTGGAGAAAACTTTCTCCCAGTTTGGGAAGTTGGAACGGGTCAAGAAGCTGAAAGATTATGCCTTTGTGCACTTTGAGGACAGAGATGCTGCCATGAAGGTGAGTACAGGCGTCTTCTACGCCTCCTTTGAGTATGTATGCTGTGTGTTTGCCTTGTGCTTATGGAGAATCTCTGGGAAATTCACTTGGGGAAACCCGCCACCGTTTAGGCAATGCAAGAAATGAACGGCAAAGAATTGGAAGGCGAGGAGATAGAGATTGTTCTGGCAAAGCCTCCGGACAAGAAGAGGAAAGAGCGGCAGGCCCAGAGACAGCCAACCAGGACCACAGGGTGAGTAGTGTTCGAACACATCTAGCGACACCCAGTCTGCTTGGAGTGGCTGGTGTGACCGTCTTATGACCTGTTTTTGTGTTCTACAGTGCCTTCTGAAAGTATTCACACTTGTTCCACTTTTTGTTGTGTTACAGCCTGAATTCAATTTTCTCACCCATCTACACACAATACCCCATAATTAAAGAGTGAAAACATGTTTTTACAGAAATACCCCTGAGTCAATACTTTGTAAAAGCACCTTTGGCAGAGATTACAGCTGTGAGTCTTTCTTTCTGGGTAAGTCCCTAAAGCCCTGTTCACACTGCAGGCCTTAACTTCTCTAGGGTAGGGGGCAGCATTTGGAATTTTGGATGAAATGCATGCCCAAATTAAACTGCCTGCTTCTCGGGCCCAGAAGATATGATATGCATATAACTGGTAGATTTGGATAGAAAACACTCTAAAGTTTCCAAAACTGTTAAAATAGTGTCTGTGAGTATAACAGAACTGATTTGGCAGGCGAAAACCTGAGAAAAATCCATTCAGGAAGTAGTTTTTTTTATTTATTTTTAGTTTTCTATTCAATGCCATTACAGTATCCATTGACTTAGGACTCAAATGGCAGTTTCTATGCCTTCCACTAGATGTCAACAGTCTTTAGAAATTGTTTCAGGCTTGTATTCTGAAWAATGAGGAASTAAGAGCAGTCTGAATGAGTGGACCCTAAAGTGTCACAGAGCTTTTTCATGRGCGAGACTGAGAGAGTGCGTTTCTTGTTTACCTTTTAAATTGACGACGTTATTGTCCGGTTGAAATATTATCGATTATTTAGGCTAAAAACAACCTCAGGCTTGAATATAAACATCGTTTGACATGTTTCTATGAACTCTACGGATACATTTTGGATTTTTTTTGTCTTCCTGTTTTGACTGTGTTTGAGCCTGTGGATTACTGAAGAAAACGCGCGAACAAAACTGAGGTTTTTGGATATAAAGAGACTTTATCGAACAAAAGGAACATTTATTGAGTAAATGAATGTCTGCTGAGTGCAACCATATGAAGATCATCAAAGGTAAGGGATTCATTTGATCTCTATTTCTGACTTGTGTAACTGTTCTACTTGGCTGGTTACTGTTTGTAATGATTTGTCTAGTGGGCTATGTTCTCAAATAATCCTAAGGTATGCTTTCGCCGTAAAGCATTTTTTAAATCTGACACCGTGGTTGGATTCATAAGAAGTTAATCAATAAACCTATGTAAAATATGTTTTGTTTTCTGAATTTTTATAATGAGTTTCTGTATTTTGAATTTGGCGCCCAGCAGTTTCACTGGCTGTTGAAGAGGTGGGACGCTAACGTCTCACGTACCCAAGAGAGGTTAATGCTCAAATCCGTCTTGTTTTTCAAATCCATTTTGGATTACTGACTGTCCAAACAGCAAATGACCAAATCGGATTTGTGTGTGTTCAGACACCAGTCATTTGCTGACCAGGCTACGCTAGATTTCATAGTAATGACGGGTGTATGTGCAGTGGTGTAGGCTTATTGGTGGTGGTGCTTGTGCTTCCTATCACTCAGAAGTTATGTAGCAAGCTAAGGTGACAACAATGCCTTCCGTGAATGTTTCCCAGTTGCTTTGAATGTTCAAAATCATAGGTTAAGAACACTTTTAAAGCTTCAAAGGATAACATGATCCAACTTGATCCAAGCAAGTCCTTTTTGGCTAGCCACAGCATTCAACTAGATAGCTAGGTAGCTGTTTAGTTTTCTATTGCATGCACTAATTTGTTTGTAAACAATTAACAAGCTAGTTAGCTACCTCATGTTCATATCAAACTGTCAACAGAGTAGCTAGCAAGCAAAAATATATGCCAAATAACAGTCTAAAAGCCACTTGGGGGCAAATAAATCAGATTTGACCGTTGAGACAGAAGTCACATGGCCAGATTTGTATCTGACTTCAAACCATTTATGAAACTGTAACTTAGCCACTATGGAACATTCACTGTCAGTGTAGATTTGGCCTTGTGTTTGAGATTATTGTCCTGCTGAAAGGTGAATTAATCTCCCAGTGTCTGGTGGAAAGCAGACTGAACCAAGTTTTCCTCTAGGATTTTGCCTGTGCTTAGCTCCATTCAATTTCTTTTTTATCCTGGAAAAACTCACCAGTCCTTAACGATTACAAGCACACCCATATGACATAATGCATCCACCACTATGCTTGAAAGTATGGAGATTGGTACTCAGTAATGTATTGTATTAAGTTTGCCCAATCATAATGCTTTGCATTGAGGACAAAAAGTGAATTGACCCATTTCTTGCAGTATTACTTTAGTGCCTTGTTGCAAACAGGATGCATGTTTTGGAATATTTGTATTCTGTACAAGCTTCCTTCTTTCCACTCTGTCAATTAGGTTAGTATTGTGGAGTAACTACAATGTTGTTGATCCATCCTCAGGTTTCTCCTATCACAGCCATTAAACTCTGCAACTGTTGTAACGTCACCACTGGCCTCATGGTGAAATCCCTGAGCGGTTTCCTTACTATTCAGCAACTGAGTTAGGAAGGACACCTGTATCTTTGTGGTGACTGGGTGTATTGATACACCATCCAAATTGTAATGAATAACTTCACCATGCTCAAAAGGGTATTCAATGTCTGCTTTTGAATTTTTACCCATCTACCAATAGGATCCCTTCTTTGCGAGGCATTGGAAAACCTCCCTGGGATTTGTGGTTGAATCTTTGTATGAAATTCACTGATTGACTGAGGGACCTATCAGATAATTGTATGTGTGGGGTACAGAGATGAGGTAGTCATTCAAAAATCATGTTAAACACTATTATTGCACACAGTGTGAGTCCATTCCATGCAACTTATTATGTGACTTGTGAAGCAACATTTTACTCCTTAACTTATTTAGGCTTACAATAACAGGGGTTGAACACTTATTGACTCAAGACATTTCATTATTTATTCATTTTTAATAATTCCACTTTGACATTATGGGGTATTGTGTGTGTGGACCAGTGACAAAAATCTCAAATTAATCTATTTTAAATTCATGCCGTAACAACAAAATGTGGACAAAGTCAAGGGGTATGAATATTCTCTGAAATATTCACACTTGAGTGTATGAAACATTAGGAACATGCCACCAGAGTCTCTGGGTTCGCGCCCAGGCTCTGTCGCAGCCGGCCGCGACCGGGAGGTCCGTGGGGCGACGCACAATTGGCATAGCGTCGTCCGGGTTAGGGAGGGTTTGGCCGGTAGGGATATCCTTGTCTCATCGCGCTCCAGCGACTCCTGTGGCGGGCCGGGCGCAGTGCGCGCTAACCAAGGGGGCCAGGTACACGGTGTTTCCTCTGACACATTGGTGAGGCTGGCATCCAGGTTGGAGGCGCGCTGTGTTAAGAAGCAGTGCGGCTTGGTTGGGTTGTGCTTCGGAGGACGCATGGCTTTCGACCTTCGTCTCTCCCGAGCCCGTACGGGAGTTGTAGCGATGAGACAGCCTTGAGACAATTGAGACATGGATTGTGTATGTGTGCCATTCAGAGGGTGAATGGGCAAGGCAAAATATTTAAGAGCCTTTGAACGGGGCATGGTAGTAGGTGCGATGCGCACCAGTTTGAGTATGTCAAGAACTGCAACGCTGCTAGGGTTTTCACGCGCAACAGTTTCCCGTGTATATCAAGAATGGTCGACCACCCAAGCCAACTTGACACAACTGTGGGAAGCATTGGAGTCAACATGGGCCAGCATCCCTGTGAAATGCTTTCAACACCTTGTAGAGTCCATGCCCTGACAAATTGAGGCTGTTCTGAGGGGGAAAAGGGGGTGCTCAACTCTATATTAGGAAAGTTTTCCTAATGTTCCTGTCTGCACAAAAAAACCTGTCATGTTGCCTCTCTTGCTTTGTTGTCACAGGTATGATGATTACTACTACTACTATCCTGCTCCACGCATGCCACCTCCCATGCCAGGCAGGGGGAGAGGCGGGAGAGGTGGATATTCATACCCACCGGACTACTACGGTTATGAGGATTACTACGATGATTACTACAGTGGTGGTTACGACTACCATGACTACAGAGGTGGCTACGACGACCCTTACTACGGTGGTTACGATGACGTCTACGCGCCGAGAGGAAGGGGCAGGGTGAATCGAGGTGCCCCCCCTCCCAGAGGCCGAGGACCACCACCCCCTCGTGGCAGAGGTGGCTACGTCCAAAGAGGGGCTCCTATGGGCGTACCGAGGGGGAGCCGTGGGTGCCGGGGAGGCCTGCCCCAGCTGCAGAGGGGTCGCAGTATCAGAGGGGCCCGGGGGAACCGCGGGGGCAACGTGGGCGGGAAGAGGAAGGCTGACGGTTACAACCAACCGGACTCCAAGCGCCGGCAGACCAACAACCAGAACTGGGGCTCCCAACCCATTGCCCAGCAACCCCTGCAACAAGGTGGCGACTATTCTGGTAACTATGGTTACAATAATGACAACCAGGAGTTTTACCAAGATTCTTATGGGCAACAATGGAAGTAAATAAAAAATGAACTTTTGATTGCTTGTATGTTAGAGCTGGGCGATATGGACAAAAATCCATATCACGATAAATTGACCGAATTATCACGATAACTAAATTGAACGATATGTTTAACTTTAAAGGTCCAATGCAGCCGTTTTTATCTCAATATCAAATCATTTCTGGGTAACAATTAAGTACTATACTGTGATTGTTTTCAATTAAAATGGTAAAAAATAAACAAAAATAGCTTCTTAACAAAGCAATTTTCAAGCAAGAATTTTGCTAGGACTGTACGGGAGTGGCTGTTATTGGCAGAGAGATTTAAAACTTTTTATTGGGCTATTAACCAATTTACAGGCAGGCCAAAACATTTTACTTTTCAAACAGCTCTTACACTAAAATGGCATTATCATAATTTTCCCTGTATTATTCCAACTTCATAGTATGGAAATATATGTGAAACACAGCCAAATCGCGTTTTTAGACTGCACTGGGCCTTTAATGTGCACCACATATGTTTTGATATTACCCTTACAACTGCTTCTACTACTTTGAATGTTATACCTATCAATTTTCCCATATTAGCTGACTTATTTAATTTTAAACTATATAGGTTATATATCGTAATCAACTATAGCAGCAAAATGTCCACGATAAGTGGACGGTGTCGATAATTTTCAGTTTATCGTCCCAGCTCTACTGTGTGTATATATCAGCCTTCACATTCTAAGGCAATATTAACAAAAAATGCATGCTTAAATTGGCTTAACATGGCCCTTTTTGAAATATAGATTGGTTTCACTACAGTACCAATATGGAGCAAAAGAGTACATAAGCTTGCTTAATTTGTTCTAATCCTTTTTTGCTTTTCTTGTGGCTACTTGACATTTTGGGGTTAAAAAGCAATACTATTATTTTTAAAAGTAAATTATAATTTAGATAGTTTTTAAGCTGGCATTTATAGGAAAAAGTGGACAATCATTAAAAAAATATATATATATTTGAGAAAGCATTTGCAATCATGAGAACCATTCAGTGACTGGCCACCAACCCCTTCCCAGACCCCCCTCCTTATTTGACATTTTCCTCCCAGATTTCTGATATGTATACATAGGACATTGCTTGTACAAGGCTTTAAAGTGAGAGCTGTTGCAGAGGTGGGTAAAAAAGGAAAATTGCACTTTTTCATGTACCGTAACGGTTGTGTTAAAGTTGTATGTTTAGCATTTGTAGAAGTAGATAAACTATGTTTTTCTAAATGTGTTACTACAACTTCAACTGTTTTCTCTCAAATTTCCCCTTTTAGATAATGGGTCTGGCAAAACCTAATCGCCAAGACAATTTGTTCTTTGTTGTGTTTGTATTTATAAAAATGTTATTGTTACCTTTCAATAAAACTCAACCATACTACAATGAATTATCAGCTATTTCAAATTCAGTCGTGCAATATTTTGATCAGACCAATTTTTATCTCCATGTTTGGCCTTGAATGTGAGATAAAAAAAAAAAAAGAAAGACACAGAACAACTACATCTATTGAGATCAAAAGTTGTTATTTCACTGATGTTGTACTATTCTGTTTTGGGCATCTTTACACCAAAAAGTGTAAGTTGAGTGACCAACGCATTTACACCAAACACCTAGCAGTTGACGCTAATGTGCTCCCTCCTGGTCCCTCTATTACCTGGCAATATAAATAGTACAGCATCTTTTTCTTACTTTTTTATTGTTTTGATTTCTTATTTAGCTACTCTCCCATTTTATTACAACTTAAGTTTTATTTTGTGTTTTGTTTGTTTAAGTTTCTCCTTTTATTCCGAATTACCCCAGGTGAAGACGCGAGAACGGCAGCGGTTGAGTGAGTGTGGAACACATCTATTCTCTGCTGTGTTCTTCCCCAAAGAAGGGTGAGCCTGGTTTACCTCTTCACTGCTAAACTGGCGCTACCCCTCTGCGGAGGGGCCTCAGCCCACATCACTTGTTTTGCTCAGTAAAATAATACACCATTTTGATTACAACAGCTAGTGTCTGATTTTAATTTATGTTAAAAATGACTAAATTCGTTTTCTAGTAACACCTCTAGTAAAAACAAATTCTGGTAACATGAATGGGAATTTCTGCTTAATACTTAGAGGCATACGTGTGAACAAAGATAATGCCGTGGTGTGTTTACTGAGTAAAACATGGGGAATAGCGCTTTACTCTTATAAGGACTTCAGTCACAAAGCTTCCCAAAACTAGCACTGCCTTATTAAACAGATATTAGACTACCTTGCCAGAGACCAAAGATGGGTACAGATGATGCATATTATACTAGGTGTCACCTGTTGTTTAAAGTCAAAAGTTCACTGCAATCCTGAATAAGAATTATAAGAGGGCAGACGAAAAAGACTAGGCTGCACTCAGGACAATCCTGTTTTATAGACCTATCATGGCCACATGTCCCAAATGCTCATGTCTAAATTTGGAAAACCAGTGATCCTCTGAAGATTGTGATAAATGTTTTTCTGCTCACCATTTTGAATCTTGAGGACTAATGCAATTGGAATATTATGTCTGCTGAACTTCTCATGGAAGGACCACACGATTGGCTAATCTGTTTGTACAGACTGATTGGATCCTGTTGCCTCATAATGGATCTTTGGAAGTACAGATGGACTTCATGATCACTGATCATTGTCTCTACTCTGGCACCCTATCTAGGGTGTATTCAGATATACATCAATTTCAAATTTGCCAAACCTAATTTGTTCAAGGGCACAGAAATTCTATGCCTTGGAGTTGAACCAACAACCCCTTCAGTAATTTGTTTATACCCTCAGACAGACTATTAGATGGACAGAATATAGCCGTTAGCTTGCTACTATTGTATTATAGGCAAAATACATTTTGTTTACAATAGGACTGCTTGTCAAGTGTTTATCATTTTACTGGAGGTTAGTGATATTTGATGTGTTAGTATTTTCGATACAATGCCATCTGGTGTGTTTTTTTCTCTTAGTACAGTTGATGGTCGACTTTTACTAGAGACAAATATGATAATACAATATTTTTTTTTCATTATTAATATTGCTTTGTACGAAAAGGAAATGTTTAATACAGTGCGGTCCTAAATATTGACACCCTTGATAAAGATGAGCAAAAATGACTGTATAAAATAATTCAAACACTACAATGAATGCAAAAAAATGGGGAAATTATATATATTTTTTTATACGAATACAATCATCCATACAGAATCCTTCTAGATCCTTGGTATCCTTCGTCATGGAAATAATATATTTTCCCACATTTTTTGAGTATAGTATTATACATTTTATATAGTATTTTTTGCTCATCTTTATCAAGACGCTAATTTGCTTGAAATCAATTGAAAAACGTTGGTTAACAACATGTAAAGAAAATGTGTTTTATACTCAGTTTGCAATGAGATTTTGCAATTAGAACCAAATCACCACTGAACCAGAAGCTAAATACAATTGATTATTACCATGCTACAAATGATTCAACAACCAAACAGTGCCAAAGCACTACACCCAACTTTACAAATTCACGACCCAAACTGTTTTGAATCTCTAACCTGTGGTTAAAAACAGGAAAGGAATCAACAAAAGAATCTGATTAATTTCAGATGACTTCCAGAAAGAGTGATGTAAGTACTTCCGTATCATATTTTAACTCCTTGCTTTTGTCGCCTGGCTTATCTATCAGGGTGCGTGTCAGAGGTGGCCCCGACCCAGTCTTGTCACGATGTGGACTTGCTAGGTGGGGCTCGCAGTCAGAGGCAGCTGTGAGGACTATGGGGGTAAGTTTAGGACGTTTTCTTCCTAAACCGTTCTCTTTCACTGTTTTTCTTACTCTTCCCATTATTCAGGTTTCACCAAATTCCTGTGGGGATTAAGATCCTGAAAGCAGAAGTCAGTTTCTGGGTGAGGTAAGAGAGAAAAGTATCCCTTAACCCTTTACACGTATACAGGTTGAAAATGGTTTGGGCACTGATAAGCGCTTAAATTGGAACGCAGTGGCTGTACAGTAACATGCTATAAATGATGTCAGAGCACAGGCTCTGCGCTTCACAGCGCTGTGTGGGTTTTGACTGACAGCCTTTCTGAGCTTGAGCACCGCATGCGACAAGAAGTTGCCCCCATCCCTCCCGCTAATTGGGCAACTTTTGTAATTTTTTTGTTGTCCGAGTGAGGAAAATGCTGTAAATTAAGAGGACTCAACAATGTATTTTGAAAGATGAGACATTGAGGATTATAATAAATACTGCTTTGATGTCATACAAGCAAGCCAAATACCTGTGAGTCCAAATGTGCACTTCCATATCATAAAACTCATGTCATATACAGTGTCAACATTTATGATGACTGTTTGTACAGTTACAAGATGACATGGTGTCATACCCTGGGTTGATCTGAACAGATGGAGCCTATGTTTGTCTATTGTGAAGAAAATCTCGCCTGAATGCACCTCATGATACCTTTCTATGCGCACCAAAATTACAATCTGTTTCTCTGAATTGCTTTGTGAAAGCCTGACACTGTAAGATCATATTTTATAACTTAGCTAGTCATGTTGGCATTAAAACAAGCCCACTTGACCTGGATTGCAATTTATAATGTGCTGTTTTTTGGATTGCGTAAACAACAACAGTAATTGTGTGATGGCGGGGATGCAGGGTTGTCTTCCAAAACGAAACAACTACAAGTGTGCTTGGCCTAGTTCCTCAACAGCACAGCTAGGTGAGCTACAAAAAACCTGAACACCAGTTAGTCCTCTCATTCAAACCCTTATGTTGCACCTAACCCACATTTTCCAGGAATATTCTTATGTAAGTAATGCCATCCAGACTATTTAAGATTTCGTTATCAACAAATGCAGCAAAAAGTACAGCAAATGTCAAATGCACTTTATAAGACCCAAGTTGAGGACCAAACAGTTCACCTGACACAAGACTGAATTCAAACATTACACTGTTTCATTTCCAGTGCATTCGGAAAGTATTCAGACCCCTTGACTTTTTCCACATTTTGTTACATTACAGCTTTATTGTTAAATGTATTAAATAGTTTTTTCCCCCTCATCAATTTACACACAATACCTCATAATGACAAAGCAAAAACAGGTTTTTAGAATTGCTTGCAAAATTTCTTTTTTCACTGAAATCACATTTACATAAGTATTCAGACCCTTTACTCAGTACTTTGTTGAAGCATGGGTATGACGCTACAAGCTTGGCACACCTGTATTTGGGGAAGTTTCTTCGATTCCTCTCTGCAGATTCTCTCAAGCTCTATCAGGTTGGATGGGGGAAAATGATGTATTCACCTTATTTGTTGGATATGTAAAAATGATTTACTTAACAAACAGTATGATATTTCTTTCCTGCTAATTCTGTGTTTTATGGTCTCCACTCTAGCACCCTGCAGCTAGTCTGGATGTTGAGGACATGGGTTTTTACTAGAGATAGCTTGAAACTGACAAATGATTGATGTTGGTGATAAAAACCTAAAAGCTGTCATTCTATAGACAAGATGAGTGATAGCCAAGAAGAGTTTAGAACAATGCCTCATTGTCCCATCTTCCTGGCATCTGGGAAACTAAGCCAGGTTGAGGGTAAAACACCATCCTGTGTAGATAACCAAGGTGATTATGGGAGATGGAACCATTGTGACGAACCATTTGTAGGTCCTATATAATATCTTTTTTTTTTTTTCATTTTCAGTTAGGCTCTCAGCCTAACAGTCAGAACAAGACTGTTGGGGTGACGGTTTCATTATTGCAATAATTAATCAATATTAATAAAGATGATTGTTTGAAGAAATGACCAAGACTGTCTCAGTACTGAATTTCCATGACACGCTGCACAGCTATTTTCAGGTCTCTCCAGAGATGTTAATGTCCGGGCTCTGGCTGGGCACACAACATGCCTACCTCTTTGAAGTTGCAAAATATTTTTTATTTTGAAACAAACAAGAAATAAGACAAAAAAAACAGAACTTGAGCTTGCATAACTATTCACCCCCCCAAAGTCAATACTTTGTAGAGCCACTTTTTGCAGCAATTACAGCTGCAAGTCTCTTGCGGTATGTCTCTATAAGCTTGGCACATCTAGCCACTGGGATTTTTGCCCATTCTTCAAGGCAATACTGCTCCAGCTCCTTCAAGTTGGATGGGTTCCGCTGGTGTACAGCAATCTTTAAGTCATACCACAGATTCTCAATTGAATTGAAGTCTGTGCTTTGACTAGGCCATTCCAAGACATTTAAATGTTTCCCCTTAAACCACTCGAGTGTCGCTTTAGCAGTATGCTTAAGGTCATTGTCCTGCTAGAAGGTGAACCTCTGTCCCAGTCTCAAATCTCTGGAAGAATGAAACCGGTTTCCCTCAAGAATTTCCCTGTATTTAGCGCCATCCATCATTCTTTAAATTCTGACCAGTTTCCCAGTCCTTGCTGATGAAAAACATTCCCACAACATGATGCTGCCACCACCATGCTTCACTGTGGGAATGGTGTTCTCGGGGTGATGAGAGGTGTTGGGTTTGCGCCAGACATAGCGTTTTCCTTGATGGCCAAAAATCTCAATTTTAGTCTCATCTGACCAGAGTACCTTCTTCCATATGTTTGGGTAGTCTCCCATATGCCTTTTGGCGAACACCAAACATGTTAGCTTATTTTCTTCTTTAAGCAATGGCTTTTTTCTGGCCACTCTTCTGTAAAGCCCAGCTCTGTGGAGTGTACGGCTTAAAGTGGTCCTATGGACAGATACTCCAATCTCCACTGTGGAGCTCCTTCAGGATTATCTTTGGACTCTTTGTTGCCTCTCTGATTAATGGCCTCCTTGCCTGGTCCGTGAGTTTTGGTGTGCGGCCCTCTCTTGGCAGGTTGGTTGTGGTGCCATATTCTTTCAATTTTTTAATAATGGATTTAATGGTGCTCCGTGGGATGTTCAAAGTTTCAGTTTTTTTTTTTAACCCAACCCTGATCTGTACTTCTCCACAACTTTGTCCATGACCTGTTTGGAGAGTTCCTTGATCTTCATGGTGTCGCTTGCTTGGTGGTGCCCCTTGCTTAGTGGTGTTGCAGACTCTGGGGCCTTTCAGAACAGGTGTATATATACTTAGATCATGTGACACGTAATTGAAGTCCACCTGTGTGCAATCTAACTAATTACGTGACTTCTGAAGGTAATTGGTTGCACCGGATCTTGTTTAGGGTCTTCATAGCAAAGGGGTTAAATACAGTTGAAGTCATACACATACACCTTAGCCAAATACATTTAAACTCAGTTTTTCACAATTCCTGACATTTAATCCCAGTAAAAATTCCCTGTTTTAGGTCAGTTAGGATCACCACTTTTTATTTTAAGAATGTGAAATGTCAGAATAATAGTAGAGAGAATGATTTATTTCAGCTTTTATTTCTTTCATCACATTCCCAGTGGGCCAGAGGTTTACATACACTCAATTAGTATTTCGTAGCATTGCCTTTAAATTGTTTAATAACTTGGGTTAAATGTTTCTGGTAGCCTTCCACAAGCTTCCCACAATACGTTGGGTGAATTTTGGCCCATTCCTCCTGACAGAGCTGGTGTAACTGAGTCAGGTTTATAGGCCTCCTTGCTCGCACACGCTTTTTCAGTTCTGCCCACAAATTTTCTATAGGATTGAGGTCAGGGCTTTGTGATGGCCACTCCAATACCTTGACTTTGTTGTCCTTAAGCCATTTTGCCACAACTTTGGAAGTATGCTTGGGGTCGCTGTCCATTTGAAAGACCCATTTGGAGACCAAGCTTTAACTTCCTGACTGATGTCTTGAGATGTTGCTTCAATATAGCCACATAATTTTCCTGCCTCATGAAGCCATCTATTTTGTGAGGTGCACCAGTCCCTCCTGCAGCAAAGCACCCCCACAACATGATGCTGCCACCCCCGTGCTTCACGGTTGGGATGGTGTTCTTTGGCTTGCAAGCATCACCCTTTTTCCTCTAAACATAACGATGGTCATTATGGCCAAACAGTTCTATTTTTGTTTCATCAGACCAGAGGACATTTCTACAAAAAGTACGATCTTTGTTCCCATGTGCAGTTGCAAACCGTGATCTGTTTTTTTTATGGCAGTTTTGGAGCAGTGGCTTCTTCCTTGCTGAGCGGCCTTTCACGTCTTGTCGATATAGGACTCGTTTTACTGTGGATATAGATACTTGTGTACCTGTTTCCTCCAGCATCTTCACAAGGTCCTTTGCTGTTCTTCTGGGATTGATTTGCACTTTTCGCACCAAAGTACGTTCATCTCTAGGAGACAGAACACGTCTCTTTCCTGAGCGGTATGACGACTGCGTGGTCCCATGGTGTTTATACTTGCGTACTATTGTTTGTACAGATGAACGTGGTACCTTCAGGCGTTTGGAAATTGCTCCCAAGGATGAACCAAATTCTGAGGTCTTGGCTAATTTCTTTAGATTTTCTCATGATGTCAACTAAAGAGGCACTGAGTTTGAAGGTCGGCCTTGAAATACATCCACAGGTACACCTCCAATTGACTCGGACTAATTGACATCATTTATCAGAAGCTTCTAAAGCCATGACATCATTTTCTGCAATTTTCCAGGCTGTTTAAAGGCACTGTCAACTTAGTGTATGTAAACTTCTGACCCACTGGAATTGTGATACAATGAATTATAAGTTTAATAATCTGTCTGTAAACAATTGTTGGAAAAATTACTTGTATCATTCACAAAGTAGATGTCCTAACCGATTTTCCAAAACTACAGTTTGTTAACAAGAAATTTGTGGAGGATTCGAAAAACAAGTTTTAATGACTCCAACCTAAGTGTATGTAAACTTCCGACTTCAACTGTACATATGCACGTACCAGTTTTCAGTTTATTTTTTTGATTTCACTTCACCAATTTGGACTATTTTGTGTATGTCCATTACATGAAATCCAAATAAAAATCAATTTAAATTACAGGTTGTAATGCAACAAAATAGGAAAAACGCCAAGGGGGATGAATACTTTTGCAAGGCACTGTACCTACTGCCTCTGATCTGGCGGACTCACTAAATACATGATTTGTTTGTAAATGATGTCAGTGTTGTACTGTGCCCCCTCTGGCTATCCGTAAATATATTTTAAAATTGTGCCTTCTGGTTTGCTTTATGTTTTAGCAATTACATTTACTTTTGATAGTTAATTATATTTAAAACCAAATACTTTTAGACTTTTACTCAAGTAAAATTTTACTGGGTGACTTGCGCTTTTACTTGAGTCATTTTCTATTAAGTTATCTTTTCTTTTACTCAAGTATGACAATTGGGTACTTTTTCCACGACAGGAGATGAGACTTCATCTGAGTGTACGCCATAAGTCATTCATCAATAAAACATGTTTTTAACTGTCTGACTTTGGTCTGTTCTTATTCTGTGTATCACACACAGGGTTTACAAAAAAAGGTTACTATTTACTAATCAATTATGTTACTAGGAAAAATATTGTAATCCGATTACAGATACTAGATGATTATTTACTATTTTCTACATTTGTAGAATAATAATGAAGACATCACAACTATGAAATAACACGTATGGAATCATGTAGTAACCATCAAAGTGTTAAAGAAATCAAAATATATTTGAGATTCTTTAAAGTAGCCACCCTTTGCCTTGATGACAGCTTTACACACTCTTGGCATTCTCTCAACCAGCTTCACATGGAATGCTTATCCAACAGTCTTGAAGGAGTTCCCACATATGCGGAGCATTTGTTTCCTGCTTTTCCTCATCCCAAACCATCTCAATTTGGTTGAGGTTGGGAGATTGTGGAGGCCAGGTCATCTGATGCAGCACTCCATCACCCACCTTCTTGGTAAAATAGCCCTTACACAGCCTGGAGGTGTGTTGGGTGATTGTCCTGTTAAAAAACAAATGATAGTTCCACTAAGCCCAAACCAGATGGGATGGCGTATCGCTGCAGAATGCTGTGGTAGCCATGCTGGTTAAGTGTGCCTTGAATTCTAAATAAATCACAGACCGTGTCACCAGCAAAGCACCATCACACCACCTCCATGCTTTACGTTGGGAAATACACATGCAGACATCATCCGTTCACCCACACTGCTTCTCACTCCAGACCAAAGGACAAATTTCCACCAATCTAATGTCCATTGCTCGTGTTTCTTGGCCCAAGCAAGTCTCTTCTTATTGGTGTCCTTTAGTAGTGGTTGGTTTCTTTGCAGCCATTTGACCATGAAGGCCTGAATCACGTAGGCTCCTCTAAACAGTTGATATTGAGATGTGTCTGTTACTTGAATTCTGTGAAGCAATTATTTGGGCTGCAATTTCTGAGGCTGGTAACTCTAATGAACTTATCCTCTGCGTCAGAGGTATCTCTGGGTCTTCCTTTCCTGTGGCGGTCCTCATGAGAGCCAGTTTCATCATAGCGCTTGATGGTTTTTGCAACTGCTCTTGAAGAAACCTTCAAAGGTCTTAATTTTCCGTATTGACTGACCTTCATGTCTTAAAGTAATGATGGACTGTCGTTTCTCTTTGCTTATTTGAGCTGTTCTCATCATAATATGGACTTGGTATTTTACCAAATAGGGCTATCTTCTGTATAACCCCCTACCTTGTCAAGAAATTCCACAAATTAACTTTTAACAAGGCACACCTGTTCATTGAAATGCATTCCTGGTGACTACCTCATGAAGCTGGTTGAGAGAATTCCAAACCCTGTTCAAATCTGTCATCAAGGCAAAGTGTTGCTATTTGAAATATCTCAAATATAATATATAAAATATATTTTGATTTGTTTAGCACTTTCTTTGGTTACTACATGATTCCATATGTTTTGATGTCTACATTATTATTCTATAATGTAGAAAATAGTAAAAATAAAGAAAAACCTTGAATGAGTAGGTGTTCTAAATCTTTTGACCGGTAGCGTATGTATACTGTAGCTAAGAAAGTAATACTAAGTGTATGTTGTGTAGTAAGCTTTTAGTAGCCTAATAATTCAGTCTATTTTCACCTCTTTATTTCACCTACTGTTCTGACCTGGTGGTGCGTATGTATACTGTAGCTAAGAAAGTAATACCAAGTTGTGTAGTAAGCTCTTAGTAGCCTAATAATTTGGTCTAATAATTTGGTTTTTCACCTCTTTATTTCACCTACTGTTCTGACTTGGTGGTGCACATGTAGCCTATAACCTGTTTTTGAGAAATGTAATCATTGAATATTGTAAGAGCTTTCATTGTCTGCTTATGCCCCCTTTATTTATCCTACGGTTCTGACTTGGTGTACAGGGAGAAAACAATAAGAACGACCCATATTCTGAATTTTGTTGCTATACATTTCAAAAGGGCTGAGCAAATAGTTATATTGACTATGTCCGTCCCTAGCTCGCTCATGAATGTCTTAATTGAAATTGTACATCTCAATTGTCAGTAGAAACCACATTTGTTTAAGCAAGTCAGCCATGTTCTTTTAAAAGGCAGTAAATGAGGCTGAATGAACTGTTTTGCTTGGCAGACAAGGCTCCACTGGTCAGCTGTAGCAGTGGTAAGGTGTTGGGACTGCTGTTGGGACTCTGCTTTTGGGACAGCTTAATGTAGGCCCTAACAGTTTGTTGGCGCTGTTTGTCACCGTTATAGAGCAATAATGTATTGTTTAGTGTTGTGCTGTGTAGTGGCTTTGCTGGCATGCATCCCACTTTTTTTTTTTTTTGCCCCGCCAAGATTTTCATGCTAAAATCGCCACTGGTAGGCTATGTATTTGTTATTTTTAATGCACTTTGAGTTATAATTTCAAATATAATAATGATTAAGCCTACTTACACAATCATAAGCTTCCTATTCAATCTGCAGCCTATGGCTGGCTGCCTGAATAAATAATTAACTTAGTCTATTTAAGAACTCAGTGGTAAAATAGGAACTCATAATGTAATTAATTAATGAATATGTTCTGCGCTGATTACTTATAGCACACTTCACGATTGTGTAAATGTGTTTGTTAATATGTAGGCGTAATAATCATATCTATTATATGTAGCTCATAACAGTGCTGGAATATATTTGTTTCATTTCGTTTTGGATTCAGTTAGCACAGTATGTATTCATTCATATGATCTCAATTAAGAAATGATGTTCTCTAACCTGAAAGTAGTTTTAATCATGTCTGATGGAATTATCAAGTTTTCACCCTCGTGTCAGAAAATCTCAATTCATTATCGCAATTGGAATATTAGTCGCCCAAAAATCGCAATTAGATCTTGCAGTCCAATTCGAAATGTAATGTGATGCATATTAATGACTTGAGATTTTTTGATCTGTCAGCCCTCTATGTTAGTGTACCTTTATTGACCAACTGCTAGACTGTGATCTGACTGCAGAGACCAAGACCGAGACATGGCCTGGGTTACTGAGCTGGATTTATTGTTGAATCATTTCCGTTATCTGCGTGATTATATTCCAGCTGTGTTGTTCAGTGAACACCAATTGTATCCAACCCAATCAGGGGTCAAGGGGTTGAAACTTTTAATCAGGCTCATGCCACATGTTCAATGGCTTCATTTTGGGAAATTCTATAGGTGTCTGGAGATGATTTCATCTCAAAATAAATTGCCTTTTGCTACCACTTGAGGGCAGTGAAATACTTGCTTGTAGCAGAGAAGGAAGGATGGTCCAGCTTTTCTTCCCTCTAAATTGTTTAAAATATTAATAGTTGCATCACTAACTGTTCAATTTACACATAGGAAAAATGTAACCATTTAGAAAAGCAATAGAAGTGTCCATACATTTTTTATTGTATAAGTGACTCCTTGATAAAATGGTGATTTAGAACTAGGCTGTTAATTGGGCCATTTTGTGGCTCTCTCAGGCGCTCAGGCGGTTTCTTTACAATAGTAAGCATTAAACTCACTGCCAAACGCTTAAGTGTTATGAGCATATTCATTGTAGTTTTCCTATCTCAGTACACCAGTAATATGCTACACTCCTAATTTCTCAATGCTGACTCTATGCTTGGCTACTGGGCAGGGAAGAGAACCACTCCCCTTTAGCTGAAGACTATAATGAGACCATACACTCCGACTTTCAAAACATTTCAGTTCGTCCCGCTCCCTGACCCTCTCTTCCCTTTGAGAATGAAGAGGATGCTTCTTTTGAGGATGCTTCTTACTATACTGAACAAAAATATAAACATAACATGCAACAAGTTCAAAGATTTTACTGAGTTACAGTTCATATGAGGAAATCAGTCAATTGAAATAAATTCATTAGGCCCTAATCTATGGATTTCACATGACTGGGAATACAGATATGCATCTGTTGGTTACAGATACCTTAAAAAAATAATGGGCCTCAGGATCTCGTCACTGTATTTTTGTGCATTCAAATTGCTATAGACAAAATGCAATTGTGTTCGTTGTCTGTAGCTTATGCCTGCCCATTCCGTAACCCCACCGTCACCATGTGGCACTCTATTCACAACGTTGACATCAGCAAACCGCTCGCCCACACGATGCCATACACATGGTCTGCGATTGTGAGGCTGGTTGGAAATAGTGCCAAATTCTCTAAAATGACGTTAGAGGCAGCTTATGGTAGAGAAATTAACATGAAATTATCTGGCAACCGCTCTGGTGGACATTCCTACTGTCAGCATGCCAATTGCACACTCCCTCAAAACTTTAAACATTGTGTTGTGTGACAACTGCATATTTTAGTGGCCTTTTATTGTCCCCAGCAGAAAGTGCACCTGTGTAATGATCATGCTGTTTAGTGAGCTTCTTGATATGCCACACCTGTCAGGTGGATGGATTATCTTGGCATAGGAGAAATGCTCACTAACAGGAATGTAAACAAATTTGTGCACAACATTTGAGAGAAATAAGCTTTTTGTGCATATGGAACATTTCTGGGATATTTTATTCCAGCTCATGAAACATGGGACCAACACTTTACATGCTGTGTTAATATTTTTGTTCAGTATAGTAATAGGACCACCTCACTTTTGAAGTGCTTGGCTTGTACTAGCTTCATGGTATCACTTTTACCTGGCCTTCTACAATATGAAAAGTATCTACTAGACAGAGTATACTAAAATGACTGAAATGTAAGTCAAATTGGTACAGATGTTTGCCTTAAGTGTTTGCTGTGGTGAAGTTGTGATGGTGCTTTTATTGACCGAGGCCATTTGAGCTTGTCATTTGACATTTGATGAATAGCGAAGTTACATTTATTTGGATGTTGATCATCTAAATTCAGTGGCCATGTCTCATTCCTCCAAATCTCATTTAAAAATATAAAACCTTGAACAAATGACAGCTTAAAAATGTAACATTAAACTCCTGTCTACTCTGCTTGCTTTAGAGCAGGGTTTCTTAAGCTTGCGTCCCAGGCAGAAAAAGTTTGAAAACATGGAACTATACGTAAATATCGGTATATTTCATTGCCCTTATGCCTAAAACAAATGCAATATAGAATAATAAAAATGAAATACCCATATAAATAGCTATTTATGTTTATTTTCCCCAATTAAAAACACTCTTATCTGTCTAGGTTGGAACTGTTGCTGTTAAAATACAATAAATAATTTTCATTCTCAACTGGAATAAACTGATTAATCACATCACACAGATAACAGAACGCACACACAGGTTCAGTTGTTTATAGTGCAACCCTAAGTAATAGTACAGATGAGGCCTACTGTATGTCTTACTGCATAAATTATTATTGAAAAAAATGTAGGTTGCTGTTAAAATAAAATCAATATTTTGAACTGGAAGAAACTGATTGATCGCATCACAATAGACGTAGACCAGAAAACAAACGCACACAGTCCTAATGACAGGTGTGTGGCTGGTTAAAGTTTTCAACAAGCAGGTCTATTCTGGGCTCAGTTTGACAGTGCAACGGTGAGGTCATGACCTCAGCATTGAGTCTGTTTCTGTACTTGTTTTTTAAGCACGCCAGAGTTGAGAACACTGTCTCGCATAGGTATGTGGTGCCAAACTGGATCAGAACATCTACTGCTTTCTCAGCCAGGCAGGAGACTGCTTCATACTATAGATTAGCATCCCAGTATTGTGTGAGTGTGTTTGCCTCAAAAAGCATCTTGCTGCCTGCCATTGCGTGCTTCCAGTGTCACTAAGGCCTCCATTTCTGGCTGACTTAGTCCTAGGTCTGATGAGGACACTGCTTGAAAGGGATACCTCACCCATTTAAGTTTTTGAGATCTGTGGGTTAGGGAAGTACCGGTCAAAATTCTTCTGCAGGCTGGCCGTGTGCTCAGCCATGTCCTTCACAAGTGAGCTGACAGAACAGGGAACATGCCATATGCTCAAGCATTCAGCTGCGACTGCCACAATCCCAGGCATGCAGTACATCCTCTGATGCCATCTTCAAGCTCCAAAATGGTTGATTCCTTGCCCTGGAGGCTTGTGTTCAGCTCATTGAGCTTTCTGGAAATGTCAACCAGGTAAGCCAGCATAGCCAGCCATAGTTTGTCACGGAAGAGGTCTGCAAGGTCGCTGTCCTCTTTCTTCAGATAGGCCAGAAACTCCTCTCTCTCAGTTCCCACAGCCCTCCAGGACCCCTCCCCCTGGACAATCACCTAACCTCAAATTGAAAGAGCAGGTGCTCATGGTCTGCTCCCATCTCCCTGCAAAACTCTGAACAGCCTTGTTTGAAGAGGTCTCTTCTTGATCAGATTCATTACCTTTTACAACTGAGTTGAAAACTGCCCCTAGGTTATGTTGTAATGCTTTGCTGGCCAAAGACTCCCTGCGCAGAAACAATGTGTCAGCTTCACATTGGGCCCCACTATGCGGACATGAGCTATGAATCCCGAGTTGCAGTCAGTCATGCATCTTGCAGCATCAGTGTAAATCCCAACACAATTTGCCCAGTCAATTTGTAAGTCTTTCAAATGATTGTCGACCACGCTGAAAATGTCCTCTCCCCTTGTTGTTTGTAAATGGTCACAGAAAATAAATTCCTCCTGGATATCATCATCAAACATGTATCTTGCATATACCATCAACTGCGGAATTCCAGCCACATCTACTGACTCATCTAATTGAAGAGAGAATTTATTGTGCTGTTTTATCATTTCTATCACAGATGCTTGTATGTCAACTGACATATTTCTTATTCTTTTGCCCACTGTGTCATTGGAAAGTGGGACTGAGTCCACTGTTTTTGCTGCCTCCTCACCCAAAAGAGAGAGACCGACATCCCTCAGGCATGGTTTGATGAGCTTCTCTCCTATACTATGAGGCTTCTTTGCCTTGGCAATATTTAGGCTCACCTGGTATGAAGCTTTGAGGGTAGCTCTGTTCCCTTTGAATGCCTGTTAGAGGGGTAGAGAAAGCCTTTTGTCAAAAGCCACCTACAATCAACTATCATGTTAAAATAAAAATTCTAAATATGGCATGCTCTTGATTTATCTTATCAGCGGTGTGTCTGTCTGTTATGGTCTACATCTTTTATTTATTTATTTTATTTAACCTTTATTTAACTAGGCAAGTCAGTTAAGAACAAATTCTTATTTACAGAATCAAACTTATTACTTGTATTATAATAGCAACAGTTCCAACCTAGACTTTTTTCCCAAGTAATTTATACAGTAATATGTAGTCTTCATCTGTACTGTTACTAAGGGTTGCACTAGCTCAGTAGCTAGCTAATTTGCTTTGGCTAACACTAGCTAGCTATTAGCTGTGTACAAGAGGATTGTTTGAAAGAGGAACTCACACCAACTATGAGAGGTGAGATAGTACTCCCTTATTTCTGCTTATCACCTGCTATAAAATGACATCAATGCCTTGCTAGCTTACTTTTAACACACTGTCGAAACACTGTTTCTTGAAGCATTCTGCCCTGTTTACCAACTCCCTGGGTTTACCATCATGCTGTGGATGTTTGGTCAGTATGTCATTTTAATTAGTTAGTTTTGAGAGACTCATTACTAAGCACTTCCCCACACAAAACACATTGTGGGCGCTCCTCATTATTTTAAGTTTGTATAAAACCAAGAGAGAGAAACTCATTGCTGTTTTTGCGTTTCATGACAATTGAGCTCAGTCAGAACTTGTGGCTAGCTTGAGTCCATTCGATGAAAGTGGTTAGTGATGGCGAATAGGAATGACAAGTCAATGGCTGACAGCGTATCATCATCTACTGCTGAACAACAGCGCTGCTGTTGCAGAGCGATCTTCAAGAAAACTGCAGAAAAAAGAGCAGCCAGCTCGTTCCAGTCACTAGTTGCAGCGAGCTGAAAAGACGAGCGACCCAGGGATATGTGTGCTTTGGGGACCTTTAACAGAATGTGAATGGCAGAATGGGTGTTGTATGTGGAGGATGAGGGATGCAACAGATATCTCAGATAGGGGGGAGTGAGGCCTAAGAGGGTTTTATAAATAAGCATCAACCAGTGGGACTTGCGACGGGTATACAGAGATTACCAGTTTATAGAAGAGTATAGAGTGCAGTGGTGTGTCCTATAAGGAGCATTGGTGATATTGACGAGCCTAGAGCACATCCCACCAACCAACAAAAGACACCAGAGAATCTGAGTCACTGCCTCTGTGAGAAGAGCGGAACATGGCGTTTGTGCTAATGTGATTATGGGCAGGGTTGTTTCGGCTTTGTTTTAATGACAGTTTTAATTTCAAGTGGCTCCAACCCGATCATGAACTGCAGCTTATTAATGTAATTAAGGCCTGTGTAGGATTGTGTGTGTGTGACGCACACGCAAACTCCTGGGTGGCTAATTGCTCTGGCCTTCAAAGCAGAGAGAAAAGCGGAGACAAATGAGCAGGAGAAATTTACCTGACTTAAGAGGGAAATGGTGTCCATGAGAAAACAGATGGAGAAATTGCCATGTCTACTCCAAAAAAAATTGTTTATAGATGGTGCTGCTATAGAGCTCTCTTTAACCATAGGCAACCACTGATCCCCCAGTGCTGGAGGGATACTGTTAAAGTGAGAAATATTCTTGCGAGTAGACTGCTGATTGGCCAGCAGGATGACATCATCCTCTATGAGGAAATAGCAAGCATTTTTTAAATGGTCAGAGGTGCGTTCATTTCGCTTGAATGTTTGCTACATTGTGGAATGAGACGTTTCCCCCAAAACATTCTTGTACGTTCTTGAACAGACTGAGGTACGTTTGCTCCTGTTAGGTGGGTGTGGCAAATTGTGGCTTGAAGCAATGAGTGACGTATTTTAAGGGCAGTGGACATGCTGAAAGCGTGCCCCAACCCACAACCCCTCCCTGTTTTTCAACTGGACGTTCAGTACAGCACGGTTTCCATTCAATTGAACGTTCCAGAACGTAAAAATGTACTGAACGCAGCCCTGTTAGTGGTCTGTTTTCTTAAGTGTTCTTGTCTCCAATTTATGCTAGCTTGCACTTGCTAGCTAATTTGTCCTATTTAGGTAGCTTGCTGTTGCTACCTAATTTGTCCAGGGATATAAACATTGAGTTGTTGTTTTACCTGAAATGCACAAGGTCCTCTACTCCACCAATTAATCCACACATAAAACGGTCAACCGAATCATTTCTAGTCATCTCTCCTCCTTCCAGGCTTTTTCTTCTTTGAACTTATATGGTGATCGCATCTAAACTTTCATTGTATTACCACGACAACCGGCAACAAAGTTTGTCTTTCAATCACCCACGTGGGTATAACCAATGAGGAGATGGCACGTGGGTACCTGCTTCTATAAACCAATGAGGAGATGGGAGAGGCAGGACTTTCAGCGCGATCTGCGTCAGAAATAGGAATGACTTCTATTTTAGCCCTTGGCGTCGCAGATGCTCGTTGGCGCGCGCGAGCAGTGTGGGTGCAACGACGCTCGCGAACGCGACGTGTCCGGTCTGGTCAGCATGTTAGTGCTTAAGATGTGGGGCAGTAATTTTCTCCACAGATTCCTGAAGGAAGACAGCCAGACTACACGTACCTATGGAAAATACAGAAATAATGTGAGATCAATAAAAGTTGTGCATGGTGAGGATTTAATAATAAATCGTCATGAGACAAAGCAAAAACAGCGTCTGGACAAGAGAAACAAAACGACATTAATGCAGACACGGGGATGGACTGAGGAAGTGACAGATATAGGGGAAGCAATCAATGATGTGATGGAGTCCAGGTGAGTCCGATGAAGCGCTGGTGTGCATAACGATGGTGACAGGTGTGTGTAATGATGAGCAGCCTGGCGGCCTCGTGCGCCAGAGAGGTGGAGCGGGAGTGGGAGCAGACGTGACAGTAATGTTAGCTAGCAAGCCAGCCGTCTAACATCAGCTAGCTAACAGTAAGCTTTAACTTGCAACGAAAACAACTTTCTGACAAAATAAGAAACGTATATATCTGAAACTGTAGCTAGACTCTTACCCGTATACATGGATGAAAGCTTCACGGCAGACTGCAACCCCTTTCATTAAATAAGACGTCCTGTGTCGTTTCCGTTTTGTTTGTACAGCTTGTTTGGCCCATTGTGTTAAGTCACTCATGTTCACACTGACCGTGTGCAATGCCATAAGAATCATATTAATCTTTAGCCCCCACCCAAACTCTGACCATTTTACTCGCCCTAGCAGAGCTGGTTAGGCTGTTTTCATGTTATCTAGAGCGTTGGTGACTGTAACTAGGCTCCTGGCAACAATTTAATTACGCTTTTTTGCCGACGTTTACTGACACTGGCCATATTCAGCGGGTCTTGAGCATTCGTAAATTCATCGGTTATTCTGTACCCTGGCACACTCAGACGAGAGTGCTCTGAAACAGTTGTTGCAGTGACATTCTATTGAAATGGATACATACTTGCATAATGGAGTCTTTTTTATTAAGTTTTACTACGCGATACATTGAAAAAAAAAAAAAAAGCAGCATTAGACAGGATTACCTACACATACTGAGCAGCTCAAATAGACAGAAGTGGGCTGTATGGCAGACCAATCTAAACTAATCTCTCGGCATGTCCAGCCCACTCATTATCTCAGCCAATAATGGCTAGCGGGAAGATTCCTGTCTTTTTCTGTGGATTAACCAACTAGGCTCGTAATTTAATAATTCTTATTTACAGATGGCATGCAAGTTTGTTATTAAGGCACATGACAGTTCCCATGTTCAAGAAGGCATTTCTGTGTGATGGAAATGTTTATGTTTGTGCTTTTCTATTAACCAATAATTAGAATAAGTTTATAATTTATTAATAGTCCTATGTGTGATTCGGAACACGAGAAGGAGAGAGATAGAGCACACTGCCCCTGAATGAGGGGCACCTGTCTAGTCTATTTTACTATTCCCTTATGGGATACAATGAAGTTAAGATGGAGTCATCAAGGGTTGTAATTGTATTTGTTATTTTGATATGACAGGCAGTGTTGTTTTTTTGATGCATGAATCATGATGTTAGTCATGTGTCCAAAGGGGGAATTACCAGTCCCCTGGGGCCGTTTGGTAAATATGCTAATTGTTTTTATTCACATGCCTGCCTATAAAAGGATGAAATATATGCTGGTCATGGTTGACAGTTACTCCGAATGGATTACCAGTCGCCTGGGGCCCCGGCCCTTTGGTAAATATGTAAATAGATTTTCTTCACATGCCTGCCTATAAAAGGAAGAAATATATGTTGGTAGTGGTTGACAGTAACTCCAAATGGATTGAAGTTTTCCCCACCTCGAGTGATATATGTGTATTGCTGTTGTTGTTTTTTTTGTTTTTGTCTGCTTCAATAACACATCTCACCAGATTGGGTCTAATGGATGGTTGGGATTTCTCCCTAAGGATTAGCCCTCTCTGACCCTGTGCCTGTGAGATCGCCAAGATGATAGGGGAGTATACAATTAAAGTGTTAGAGCCAATGTGAAGCACTAAGGACTGTCATTCTAAATTTGGGTTGGATAATTTAGCAATAGTTCTAATTATGATTTGGAAAGGTGAGGCTTCTAGAGACCGAGCTATGCCCCTAAATTGTCAGGAGAGCCACTAAATTGTAGCTTGGGCTAACCTTGCAACAATCTCACTCTTATCAAGGTAGGTGTGAAACTGTTATAACATGTGTTCTCTCTCTTCCCTGTGAAAGTGAATATGCATGTGCTTTAGACCAAATTCGTGAGATCTCTAGAGACGTAGAGAAAATTGGAAATGCTAAAAAAATTGCGTAAATTGGCTCTCCAAAACAGAGATTGGCTCTGCCTACCTTTTGGCAGGTCAAGGGGGCACTCAATTTGAATTCCCCACAACAAGAGTGGATGCCTGGAACTTGGTTGGAATCCCTGTTTGGAGGTTGGCGTTCCCAAATTGGCTGCAGCGTGTGTGTTTTTTCTTAGTTTGTCTGAATTGTGTTATTTAACATGCTGTGTATGTGTGTGTGTTTTGGATTAATTCACTCCTGTTAATAGATGTATAGCCTTTATTATGATGAAAGTATTACCATACTAATTAGATTGTATAACCCAGAATGAAGGGTTTGAAATTATGAAGTGTCTGTTTTTTTATAGGAGTGTATAATATTTTGATATAGAAGCTAAAATCTAAATGCTTACATTAAAATGTAATGATTATTATCACACAAGTGATAAGAGGATGGAATGTGATGGACATTTTTATGTTTGTGCTTTTCTATAAACCAATTTCTGTGTTTATGCAAGTGACTGATTGAACAAATCCTCACTATCAGTATCTGCAATTTTGCAGTACGCCCAGAACCTTGTTTAGAGAAAGGGATATCTCAGTTTCAAGGTCTCAGCTTAGAGAGAGGAAGCCTCGTGAGTTATTGGTCTATCACATGCATGACCCAGTCATGAATGAAGCAAACATTAATTATGAATGATGAATAAGCTAAATCATGCAAATATAACTTGCCAGTATATAAGGGAACTAACAGGACTGCCCCGTTAGGGCTCATGGTCAACATGTGTACATATGGTGCATTGAGTTGATTGGAACCTCTCCAGCATGCTGACAAACAATGGTTTATTTAAGATTGACTTCGAGTGTCCCTGTGAAAGAATTTCCACGACAATTACCAAAACCTTTCTGCAGCATTGAAGGTCCCCAAGAACACAATGACCTCCATCATTCTTAAATGGAAGAAGTTTGGAACCACCAAAACTCTTCTAAGAGCTGGCCTCCCGGCCAAACTGAGCAATTGGGGGAGAAGGGCCATGGTCAGGGAGGTGGCCAAGAACACGATGGTCACTCTGACAGAGCTCCAGAGTTCCTCTGTGGAGATTGGAGAACCTTCCAGAAGGACAACCATTTCTGCAGCACTCCACCAAACAGGCCTTTATGGTAGAGTGGCCAGACAGAAACCACTCCTCAGTAAAAGGAACTTGACAGCCCACTGAGTTTGCCTGAAGCCACCTAAAGACTCTCAGACCATGAGAAACAAGATTCTCTGGTCTGATGAAACCAAGATGGAACTATTTGGCCTGAATGCTAAGCGTCACATCTAGAGGAAACCTGGCACCATCCCTACGGTGAAGCATGGTGGTGGCAGCATCATGCTGTGGGGATGTTTTGCAGGGAGTGGGAGACTAGTCAGGATCAAGGTAAAGATTAATGTAGCAAAGCACAGAGAGATCCTTGATGAAAACCTGCTCCAGAGCCCTAAAGACCTGAGATGGGGGCGAAGGTTCACCTTCCAACAGGACAACGACCCTAAGCACACAGCCAAGACAACGCAGGAGTAGCTTCGGGACAAGTCTCTGAATTTCCTTGAGTAGCCCAGACAGAGCCAGACTTGAACCCGATTGAACATCTCTGGAGAGACCTGAAAATAGCTGTGCAGAAACACCCCAAATACAGGTGTGCCAAGCCTATAGCATCATAGCCAAGACTCGAGGCTGTAATCACTGCCAAATGGTGCTTCAACAAAGTATTGAGTAAAGGGTCTGAATACCTATCTAAATGTGATATTTATTTTTTAACATTTCTAAAAACTTGTTTTTGCTTTGTCATTATGGGTTATTGTGTGTAGATTGATGAGGGAAACAAACAATTTAATCAATTTTAGAATAAGGCTGTAACGTAACAAAATGTTACCTTTCAATGTAGTATTAGCCTTATATTTAGCTAATAAATTATGGGTCATGCAAAAGCTTCTAACTTATACCTTTTGTTTCTTGCGGAATATGCACCTGCGCTCTACTGGCCTCTCTCCTTAAAAAACGCTCCTTAGCTCTTGGAGTCCCAGAAAAGCTAGACTAGAATAGCTTGCTGGGCATTTTTTGCAAGCTCTTGTTTGCTGAATGTTAAATACAGTAGCTAATAGAACTCACAGGGAGATTGAAAAAAAAAAGAAGAGAACACGCAATGGCGGTAGGTTATAGCAGTTATTTGTTCAGACCCATAACCATTCAATATTCGCGAAGAGAAGTGAAAGCCGTCTGCATCTTATTCAAGTGCTATATTATTCAAGCATGTCATTACAATGATGAACATAAGGACAACACAACGTATTTCATTTTTCTATTGAAAGCGGGGAATGAATGAAGCAACAATAGAGGAGAAAGAGGAGGTAACGTTATTATAGATAGGGTTCGGGTTCACGTTTCTTGGCCTGGTGGGAGATCCGTCAACATGCCCTTGAGCAGGGCATTGACCCTGGATGCTTCTGTGTGTCGCTCTGAATGGGAGTCTGTTGGATGACTGGTGGTAGTTGTTGAGCGGCTTCATTGCAAGTATATTGTATGTTTTGAATATTCAATAACAGACATTTTTTAAGATATTAGTGTTTTATTTTTCATGAATAAATTTTTCTCCAAATTTGACAGTATTTTGTGTAGATTGTTGACAAAAAAAATACAATTAAATCTATTTTAAATCACAGTTTTTAACACACCAAAATGTGGAAAAGGGTCCAGGGGTGTGAATACTTTCTGAAGGCACTTTAGCTACATCTATGGTATTTTATGTTTTTCTGTAGTGTATAATGTGTGATAGCCTATATATGATAAGCTATGTATTGGATAACGGCACAATCATTTCATTTGGGATTTTTTGGGCTTGGGCTCATAAAATGTCAAATGTATGGATCATCAGGTTCAGGTTTCACCAGGCTTGAATTTCATGCCGATCAAAGCTCTAATCAAATCCAGACATATTTATATGCTTTCTATGCTATAGAATGACACCACTGGTTTGGGCCGGAAATACAAGGGTTACCTGGGAGAAAAGTGATTTATTCTCGGGAAAGGGACATTTGTAAAATACAGGGAAAATATTCACCTCTACTCTGGATACTACCCTCTGCAACTGGATCCTGGACTTCCTGACGGGCAGACCACAGGCTGTGAGGATTGACAACACCACCTCCTCCACACTGACCATGGTAGCAGCTACTCTTCCTGGGGTCTGGCAAAATTAAGGCAGTTATACCATTTTAAAAACATTACAATACATTCATGACAGATTTCACAACACACAAAATTTGTGCCCTCAGGCCCCTAATCCACTACCACATATCTACAACACAAACTCCATATGTACGTGTGTGTGTGTATAGTGCGTATGTTATCATGTGTCTGTGCCTATGTTTGTGTTGCTTCACAGTCCTCGCTGTTCCATAAGGTGTATTTGTATCTGTTTTTTAAATTTGATTCTACTGCTTGCTGTCACACTGATCTGTTTCACCTGTCTTGTGCTTGTCTCCACCCCCAACCAGGTGTCTCTCATTTGTTCCCATTATCCCCTGTGTATTTATACCGGTGTTTTCTGTCTGCCTGTTGTCAGTTCGTCTTGTCCAACCTACCAGCGTGTTGTTGCCATACTCCTGGTTTTTCTAGTCCCTGTATTCTAGTCCTCCCGCTTCCAACCTTTTCTGCCTACCTTGACACTGAGCCCGCCTGTCATACCATTCCCTGGTGGCTTGTCATTGTTGATAGACAACATAATTTTTTCACACTCACAGAATTCAAATTTATATTCTTGTCTTTCATAATTTGGAGAGATATACTTGGATGTGTGGAGTCAGCGTTTGTTACTGGCATGTCATGCCTAAGTTTAGCAATCTTGCTAATTAAAGAAACATTAAAGCAATATCAGTCAGTTTTGTGATAAATGATTGAGGGATACCTTCTCGAGCACAAACTTCTTGATGAACTACAATCTGGCTTTGGAACAGCGCATTCCACTGATACTTGCCTTATCCACCTTTTTGACCACATTAAGCAGGGAAGTGAGAAGAGGAACTATAAAGGTATGGCCATGTTAGACTTGCAGAAAGCTTTTCAAACTGTGGACCATGATATTCTCCTGATAAAACTGAAATTCATGGGTCTAAATTATGTAGTAGTGAATTGGTTTAAGTTTTATCTGACCAACAGAACACACGTATGTAATGTTGGTGATATTCTGTCAGAGGCCAAAGAAATGTGCAGTACCGCAGGGATACATCTTACTTACAGTGGGGCAAAAAAGTATTTAGTCAGCCACCAATTGTGCAAGTTCTCCCACTTAAAACGATGAGAGAGGCCTGTACTTTTTTATCATAGGTACACTTCAACTATGACAGACAAAATGAGAAAAAAAATCCAGAAAATCACATTGTAGGATTTTTAATGAATTTATTTGCAAATTATGGTGGAAAATAAGTATTTGGTCACCTACAAACAAGCAAGATTTCTGGCTCTCACAGACCTGTAACTTCTTCTTTAAGAGGCTCCTCTGTCCTCCACTCGTTACCTGTATTAATGGCACCTGTTTGAACTTGTTATCAGTATAAAATACACCTGTCCACAACCTCAAACAGTCACACTCCAAACTCCACTATGGCCAAGACCAAAGAGCTGTCAAAGGACACAAGAAACAAAATTGTAGACCTGCACCAGGCTGGGAAGACTGAATCTGCAATAGGTAAGCAGCTTGGTTTGAAGAAATCAAAAAAGTTGGAAGAGAACGCAGGTCATGCAAAATAATGTTATCCGGTATATGCTGAATGTCCCCCCTAGGACCCACATAGGGGTACAGGAGTTTCGGGAGGTGGGCTTGTTGCCTTTGGAGTCCAGAGTGGACCAATTTAAACTTAATCATATGTTTGACATCTTAAATGATCGTGCCCCAGGTTACATGAAAAACTACATTGATATGGTCTATAACCAACACAATTACAATACTAGAGCTAGTGTTGTCTTGTAAAGAGGCACATTCTTCTATACAGGAATGTGTCTATGGAATAGCCTTCCCTTGGAGATCAAGAAAAAGTAAAAATTGCTTTAAAAAGCAGGCAAAGGTTTTCATTTGAACAAGGTTGTCTAACTAAGAGAAACCACTCCACTGCCCATTGTGCCCCCTACTGCTGGTCAGGTGTATTTATTTGAAGGATCGGTATGATGTGCAATTAATAGATTGTTTTAATGTGAAATGAATATGGTTGATTTTTAAGGTTAGGGAGAAGTGCAGTGAATAGTGCCACTTTTTAGGATGTCAATATAAACTAATGTATTTATGGTTGTTTGTCATTTTGTCTTGCCTTTTAAATCATTATATGTGTTATTGTTTTTACCATCGAGGACCACTTTGGAAACAAGCGTTTTGATTAATACTTTCAAGTGATATCCTCTGGGTGCACATTGTACATTTTGTTGTATATGTCTGTTACTCCAATTCAATGATGGTACTGAGTTTGCCTTTTTCCCCCAAATGTCATTGAAGGTGCTCAAAAGCTTTTTACTATAATTCATCTTTGTTTCATAGTGTAGTTTCTTATTTTTATTCATTTTAGTCACAAAATCTCTCAATTTGCAGTATGTTTGTCAATCGGTTGTGCCATTCCCTTTGCCTAATATAAGGGCACAAGGCGAGACCCAGATGCAGACACGGGAGGCAGGTGGTTTGAGTCTTTGATATTTATTAATCAATCCAAAAGGGGTAGGCAAGAGAATGGTCATGGACCGGCAAAAAGGTCAAAACCAGTTCAGAGTCCAGGAGGTACAGAGTGGCAGGCAGGCTCGAGGTCAGGGCAGGCAGAATGGTCAGGCAGGCAGGTACGGGTTCCAGAAAACAGGCAAGGGTCAAAACCGGGAGGACTAGCAAAAAGAGAATAGAAGCAGGAGTACGGGAAAACATGCTGGTTGATTTGAAAGACATACAAGACAAACTGGCACAGAGAGACAGGAAACAGGGATAAATACACCAGGGAAAATAAGCGACACCTGGAGGGTTGGATACAATCACAAGGACAGGTGAAACAGATCAGGGGGTGACACCTAATCCCTCTCAACCATGCAATTTTTCAATTCCTCATCAATCCATGGGAATTTAACAGTTTTTACAGTCATTTTCTTAATGGGTGCATGCTTATTAAAAACTGGGATAAGCAATTTAATAAATGTGTCAAGTGCAACGTCTGTTTGCTCCTCATTACACACCACGGATCAACAAATATTCTTTACATCAACAATATAGGAATCACTACAAAACGTATTGTATGACCTCTTAAACACTATATTAGGCCCAGCCTTTGGAACTTTGGTTTTCCTAGATATGGATACTTTATTGTGATCCCTACATCCACTGGATCTGGATACAGCTTTTAAACACATTTCTGCAGCATTAGTAAAGATGTGATCAATACATGTTGATGATTTCATTCCTGTGCTGTTTGTAACTACCCTGGTGGTTGACTAATAACCTGAACCAGGTTGCTGGCACTGGTTACAGTTTGAAGCTTTTTCTTGAGTGGGCAGCTTGATGAAAATATACATCTCTGTTGATACAACATACATTATCAAGCATTTCACACGTTATCCAGAAACTGACTGTTAACACTTGGTGGTCTATAGCAGCTCCCCACAAGAATGGGCTTTAGGTGAGGCAGATGAACCTGTAACCATATTACTTCAACAGTATTTAAGATGAGATCCTCTCTAATCTTTACAGGAATGTGGTTCTGAATATAAACAGCAACACATCCACCACTAGCATTTTTGTCTTTTCTGTAAATGTTATAACCTTGTATTACTACCACTGTATCATCAAAGGTATTGTCTAAGTGAGTTTCAGAGATAATCAGAATACAAATGTCATCTGTTACTAGCAAGTTATTAATTTCATGAACCTTGTTTCTTGAAGCTACATATGTTAACGTGGGCTACTTTCAGCACTTTTATGGGATGCTTGCTTGTTTCCATTGCTTTACTGGGAAGCTTAGCAGAAGTAGATATTCTCATGTCATTTATGTTAGTGTAGGGTGAGGTGCACACAGTGGACTTCCTACTAGGGCACAACACCTCAGTGCTAACAGCATACATCTGGTTCATAGGCACATGATTGCTCCATACACTAGCTGTAGGATCAACAGAGGCATTCAGGGCAGTTAGAGGGCCAAAAATTAAGTTACTTACATTGTGTCTACCAACGCCCCTGGTATAATGTACATTTGCTAAAGCATAATGATGACTCAGCAACACAATGGTAGGGATTAACTGAGCTGGGCTTGGGTCATTGATAAGTCATTGTCTCAGCGTAGCCTTATAATGGTGTGAAAGGATCCAGGAACCCAAATGATTTTTGTGGATCCCATCCTCCTTACAAAACGTGTTTTGTTTCCAAAACGTATCACAATTGTCAACAAAAGTTACACCCATTGAGCTGCAATAAACAGGTAGCCAGTTGTGAAGACAAAGAACTGTCACGCCCTGACCATAGAGAGCCTTTTATTCTCTATGTTGGTTAGGTCGGGGTGTGACTAGGGTGGGTTATCTAGGTTATTATATGTCTATGTTGGCCTGGTATGGTTCCCAATCAGAGGCAGCTGTTTATCATTGTCTCTGATTGGGGATCATATTTAGTCAGCCTTTTCCCACTGGGTTTTTGTGGGATCTTGTTTGTTTGTTTTTGGTTAGTTGCCTGTGAGCACGCAATTAGCGTCACGTTTCGTTTGTTCTGTATTGTTTTGGTGAGTTTCATTTATTAAACATGTGAAACTCTACGCACGCTGTGCCTTGGTCCGTTAATTCTACAAACGATCGTGACAATAATAGTTGAGAGAATGATTTATTTCAGCTTTTGTTTCTTTCATCACATTCCCAGTGGGTCAGAAGTTTACATACACTCAATTAGTATTTGGTAGCATTGCCTTAAAATTGTTTAACTTGGGCAAAAGTTTTGGGTAGCCTTCCACAAGCTTCCCAAAATAAGTTGGGTGACTTTTGGCCCATTCTTCCTAACAGAGCTGGTGTAACTGAGTCAGGTATGTAGGCCTCCTTGCTCGCACACGCTTTTTCAGTTCTGCCCACAAATTTTCTAAAAGATTGAGGTCAGGGCTTTGTGATGGCCACTCCAATACCTTGACTTCGTTATCCTTAAGCCATTTTGCCACAACTTTGGAAGTATGCTTCGGGTCATTGTCCATTTGGAAGACCGATTTGCGACCAAGCTTTAACTTCCTGACTGATGTCTTGATGTTGCTTCAATATGTCCACATAATTTTCCTTCTTCCTGATGCCATCTATTTTGTGAAGTGCACCAGTCCCTTCTGCAACAAAGCACCCCCACAGCATGATGCTGCCACCCCTGTGCTTCACGGTTGGGATGGTGTTCTTTGGCTTGCAAGCTTCCCCCTTTTTCCTCCAAACATAACGATGGTCATTATGGCCAAACAGTACTATTTTTGTTTCATCAGACCAGAGGACATTTCTCCAAAAAGTARGATCTTTGTCCCCATGTGCAGTTGCAAACCGTAGTCTGGCTTTTTTATGGCGGTTTTGGAGCAGTGGCTTCTTCCTTGCTGAGTGGCCTTTCAGGTTATGTCGATATAGGACTCGTTTTACTGTGGATATAGATACTTTTGTACCTGTTTCCTCCAACATCTTCACAAGGTCATTTGCTGTTGTTCTGGGATTGATTTGCACTTTTCGCACCAAAGTACGCTCATCTCTAGGAGACAGAACGCGTCTCCTTCCTGATGACGGCTGCGTGGTCCCATGGTGTTTATACTTGCGTACTATTGTTTGTATAGATGAACGTGGTACCTTCAGGAGTTTGGAAATTGCTCCCAAGGATGAACCAGACTTGTGGAGGTCTACAAATGTTTTCTGAGGTCTTGGCTGATTTCTTTTGATTTTCCCATGATGTCAAGCAAAGAGGCACTGACTTTGAAGGTAGGCCTTGAAATACATCCACAGGTACACCTCCAATTGTGTCACGTTCCTGACCTTATTTCCCTTGTTTTGTATTTATTTAGTATGGTCAGGGCGTGAGTTGGAGTGGGTTGTCTATGTGTGTTTTCTATGTTGGGATTTTTGTGTTCGGCCTGGTATGATTCTCAATCAGAGGCAGCTGTCAATCGTTGTCCCTGATTGAGAATCATACTTAGGCAGCCGGGGTTTCACGTTTGGTTTGTTGGTGTTTGTTACTGTGTTAGTGTTTCGCCACACGGGACTGTTACGGTATGTTCGTTTGTTGTTTTGTATCGTATATTGTTTTCGTGTTTATTAAATATCATGGAAACTTACCACTCTGCACATTGGTCCTCCGATCCTTCTCGCCTCTCCTCGTCCGATGAGGAGGACGACTTAGACTGCCGTTACAAATTGACTCAAATTATGTAAATTAGCCTATCAGAAGCTTCTAAAGCCATGGCATCATTTTCTGGAATTTTGCAAGCTGTTTAAAGGCACAGTCAACTTAGTGTATGTAAACTTCTGACCCACTGGAATTGCGATACAGTGAAATATTCTGTCTGTAAACAATTTTTGGAAAAATTACTTGTGTCATGTACAAAGTAGATGTCCTAACTGACTTGCCAAAACTATAGTTCGTTAACAAGAAATTTGAGTGGTTGAAAAACGAGTTTTAATGACTCCGACCTAAATGTATGTAAACTTCCGACTTTAACTGTATACTGTAGCTATGAAAGTAATACTAATTGTATGTTGTGTAGTAAGCTGTTAGTAGCCCATGTGCCTAACCCTAATAATTTGGTCACTTTTCCCCTCTTAATTTTGCCTACTGTTCTGACTTGGTGGTGCACATATAGCCTGTTTTAGAGAAATGTAATCATCAAATATTGTAAGAGCTTTCATTGTCTGCTTTTATGCCCCATTTATTTATAGGCTAGGTGTAGCAGTGGAAAGGTGTTGGGACTGCTGTTGGGACTGCTGTTGGGACAGCTTTATGTAGGCCCTAACAGTTTGTGGGCACCGTTTGTCACCGTTATAGTGCAATTAATGTATTATTTAGTATTGTGTTGTGTAGTGGCTTTGCTGGCATGCATCTAAAAAAATATATTTTGAGTTTGCCCCACCAAGATTGCCACTTTATATATCAATTCAAACTTCTGTTTTTTGAAAATGATTTCTTGCTGATATGAAAGATAAAGTCCTTATGCTTCCAAAACTGTACCGCAAGCGATGCGTGTTAATGTTTAGACCGAGCTCTTAATAAAACTCCCCTCTACAGAAGTCGCCTTCATCCAATGACTTGTGTAATGTAATGGAACAAGGGTATGATCAAGTGCTATGTTGAGAGGTAGTTTGCAAGTAAGCATTTCATTGCACTGTTTACACCCCGCTGTATCCTGTGTATATGACAAATACAATTTGATTTGATTTAATTAGATTTTTTACAGTAAGGATGCTTGCCATTTCAAGAGACACAGTTCTAAAATAGAGTGCACCAAGGCTATGTCTCCGGATAAATTCGGCCAGGAGGGCTGGACTTCTCCGAAGTGCCAACCCAGCAACAAGGCACACTTACTGGGTCAAATCGAGATGCAGTTCAGCCTTTACAAGAACCTTCAAGTGGGTGGTTGAAAATGCCCTGTGGTATACTGGGTGTTTGGTGGCATCGATGAAGAGTAGCCTAGCAGTTAGAGCGTTGGGCCAGTAACCAAAAAGTTGTTCGTTCGAATCCTCAAGCTGACAAGGTGTACAATCTTTCTTTCTGCCCTTGAGCATGGCAGTTAAACCCCTACAACAGCTCCCCGGGCGCCCAATGTGGCAGCCCCCCACACCTCTCTGCTTCAGAGGGTTTGGGTTAAAAGCAGAAGTCGAGTTTATAATGTAAAATACATTTTATCCTTTAATTGAATCATGACACCACACCGCCCAGAGACATTGTGGCTGATGTGGAGGGTTCTTCTGACTGTGTTTGGCCCGTGTTTACAACTGTGACTACAGGAAAAACCAATTAGTGGAACAGAAATAGGCCATTAAATCCGCCCCAAAAATATTAATTTGACCCCCAGTGAAACAGCGTCAAACTGTGTCCTGCGCTCAACTGTGTCTGTTTACCCTGGGTACATGTTCAGTCATCTGAGCAGAACAGTGAATGCTTGATCGCACTGCCTGGAATATAGTGTTTTGGGAGAGGTTGGAGCGAGGCGCAGAGGATGAGATAATCAGATGACTGTCCAGTAGCGACATGACACACACATACCGCTGCGGTTCTATCATATACTCTTTATTCTACTTCGCGACCAAGACACTACCCACTTCATATTTGTAAATAGAGTCCGTTATTACTATGCATACTACATCTTCTATTACTTAGTTTTGATTTGATGCTTATTATTGTTAATATCGATTAATGTACTGCATTGTTGAGCGAGCGAGCACACAAGCACCTTTTATACCCGCTGTAAACTGTGTACGTGACGAATACAATTATATTTGATTTGAGTTTCTCCCCAGACATGGAGCCGCTGGCTCCCTCACTGCAGCATCGTGGCAGTCAGTTCAATTCTTCTGACCCCTTCAGTTTTTCCAGAGCTTAAATGCCAGTCACGTCCAGAGGGAATCTCTGGGAGAGTGGGGTTACATTATTAAAATGGTGACAGACTATTACAAGTGTTCTCCGGGAGAAAAGAGGCAGAGCAGAAGAAGAGACAGGATTATTTTTAACTACATTCTCTATGGTCTCACACGTCCTGCATTTCATGGAGGTGGATAGACAAACAGACAAGCACGAACGCAAACTCAGATAGTATAGCTCCCTCCAGTAACCACGAGCACAACCGTTCCTTGATTTTAACTGGCGGCTTTATTCTGTAGATTTAGTCAGAATTATCACCTTCCGTGAGAATTATAAAGTAAATGAAAAATACAGTTAAGCACACTCTTACAACCTTATCTTACGAGTGACTTATTAGCTTGGTATAACTCTGAAGTGCTTACATACATAAACAGTTTAGCTGGCGCTATAACAGTATTAGATTAAACACATGAATAAAGGAAAAATACTTCATTGGCTGCTTATTACAGAAGGGAGGAAATCAAGCTTCACACTTATTATTCCTGGCATGAATTCACGCTTCATCCTTAATTATTATAACGTTACCATCCTAACATATACGCTTCAAACTTTATGAACTACACCCGATGACATGAAAACTTAGCTAACACAGCGCGGTATTGCCTTCCCTCCAAAAGTGTGTTGCTACAATAAGGATCCCCGTTACAACAGTTATTAGCTACGTAGTTCCTCTTCTCTTATCATTTCCCCGCACAGCGGACACGTAAACAATTCAAACACAAAACAACGACATAACCTGTAAGTCTAACTGGCAGTTACAGATAAGAACGTAATGTTCCCATCTCTTCCCTTCCTCTTATGGATGTTGTGGGGTGGGTGGCTTGAGCCCCTCAAGACCACAGCCAATAAACACAAAGAGATGCACACATATAGTAATTAACCAAGAGTAGGCTAGTTAGAAACATACAACACAACCTTTATCCTTCATTATATCATTTTTTTATCGCTTTGGTATTATTGTCTCAAGGCTTAAAAATCCGTATTTAACCCCTCTCCTTCATCTACAGTGATTGAAGTGGATTTAACAAGTGACATCAATAAGGGATCATAGCTTTCACATAGATTCACCTGCTCAGTCTGTCATGGAAGGAGCAGGTGTCCTTAATGTTTTGTATACTCAGTGTAGGTGTACTATCTGTAATCAAATGTAAGAAATTCAATTAAACAAATTCAATGAATGAAAATAAAACAATGTTTAGCACGCATTTAATTTGCATCAAGCCTGTCTTGAGCACTTGGCCATAAATTCTCATCCACATCACAGTGAATGTCCTCATTGTTCATGCACCACTGGAAAAACCTTTTGGCATGGCGAATCCAAGCTTGGATGGGGATGGCGATGGTACATGGGGATGGCGATGGTACATCTTCCATCTCCATGCTGAAAAAATCTTCAATAGGGTTGAGGAAAGAAGAGTATGGGGGAAGGTATAGTGTTATGAATAGGGGATAGGCCCGAAACCATGCCTGAACCACCTCTGCACGGTAGAACCTGACATTGTCCCACACAATGACATTGGTGACCCATTCACCTTGACAGGCCTGATCAATTTCATTGGGAAACAATGAGGTGTGCAGCATTGTAGGATCCAAGTAATGGCCTACGTCCTACCACACCATCTTCAGAGATACTGTATAATGCTGTACCTGAACATACTCGGCCCGCAGTTGTTTTACGCGGTCGTTGTTTCTCTCAAAAGGCACAAGGTAAATGATTTAATAGATACCTGGTGCCTCTTCCAAAGGCAGGGGAGAGTTGGTGGGCTGAATGATGACACATCGGCAAAGGTGTCACCGTTCTCCTCAATGGCCTGCTTTTTTTCGGACAGCCGCATGTTATTTATTTTCCACCACTGCCCACTCCCACTGCTCGGTCAGCACCCGGCCATGGCCACCACCATGGGGTCTTCTGTCAATTCTGAGGGTAGAACAGAGTATAATGTCAATAGATCATATTGTAAGAATATTGTAACATGTTTTGTGAATTTACATGCATTACAATATGTCATTTACTGTAAATGTAATGGTAAAGCATAGTGCATATCTTGCAGACTTAATGGTTTTCTTGGCGAAATGTTCTCATGATCATATTGACAGTTGATCTTTTCAGATTGGGGTGAACTAATCTGGCAGCCTCTGCCATGGTAAGGCCTCTGTTTATGTTACACGCCTCGGACTGAGATGTGGTCAGCAGATAATAAACCGGAATTATCAGTAAAAAAAATGATGAGACGGAGAAACATTAGTGGTGTTCGGTAGTAGGCATTCTCCAAGATGTATTCAAATATTCTATTTTCTTCATCTTTTTTTGTCGTCAAAATCAATTATGCATTACAACATTACCCATTCCATTATCCCCAAAAATAAAAGGTCTCAGGTTCAAAAAACCTATCATACTTCTACACATTAACATTATATATATATATATATATATATATATATATATATATATATATATATATATATATATATATAAAACTTACTGTACTATCATGTCAATTTAGAAAAAGTTGTAAATTACTGGAGGCCTGTGCTAACAATGCTACAACCATTACACTATAAACCACCAATATGTAAGCTAACATTGCCCGAAACCAACTATCCTAGAGCTAGCTAGTGCCCAGCCAAGCTAAATTTGGTTAGCATCAAGCTAGGGAACTCATAATTTTTGTACAAATATGACCACTTTAACACATTCTGTTGTCACATCACATATTTACATATACAGTGGGCTCCAAAATTACTGGCACCCCTGACTGGCAATGCACAAACAATGCTTAAACAAATATAAACAATATAATTATAGAGAAACTCAAAATACCAACATGTGAGAAATACTGTACTTTATTAATGTTTCAATGGAAGCAACCAAAATAATTTATTGATTTAATTAAAAATCAATGTCCTCCAAATTAAGGTTTCCCAATTAATGGCACCCTTAAAGATTATTGTAAATAACATCTGCAAAAATTAAACCACGAATTAAATTCCACTTATTTAAGTTTATCTAAGTCTTAAGGAACTATATTGAGCCATTACATCACTTCTTGTTTCACTAGGGTATAAAAATGAGGTAACAGACATGCAATATCCCGCCGTCATCCAACACCATGAAGAAATTAAAAGAACTGGCAGTTCAAAAGAGACAGATGGTCGTAGACCTTCATAAATCTGGTAATGGCTACAAGAAGATCCACAAACGATTGAATATACCACTGAACACTGTCAGGGCAATTATTAGAAAATTCAAAAGATATGTGTCACGCCCTGACCTTAGAGAGCCTTTTTATGTCTCGAGTTGGTTTGGTCAGGGTGTGATTTGGGGTGGGCATTCTATGTTTTGTTTTCTATGTTTCTTTATTTCTATGTTTTGGCCGGGTATGGTTCTCAATCAGGGACAGCTGTCTATCGTTGTCTCTGATTGGGAATCATACTTAGGTTGCCCTTTTTCCCTCCTTTCAGTGTGGGTAGTTGTCTTTGTTTGGGGTACTATAGCCCTTGTAAGCTTCACGGTCGTTTCTTGTTTTGTTGGCGACATTTATTCAAATAAACGAAAATGAACGCTCACCACGCTGCACCTTGGTCTTCTTCCAGCATCGGCCGTGACAATATGGAACAGTTGAAAACCTCACGGGTAGAGGACGCAAATGCATTTTGCCCCCCAGGATAGGGAGGAGGATGATGAGAGAAGCAACAAAATCCGCAAGAATCACTGAAAGAATTGCAGGCCTTGGTGGCGTCTTGTGGTCACCAGGTTTCAAAAAGCACCATCAGATGCCACCTCCACAGGCTCTTTGGAAGGGTTGCCAGAAGAAAGACCTTTCTGAACCCAAGACACAGACGCAAGCGCTTGGAGTTTGCCAAACATCATTTAAATTATGACTGGAAGATGGTGCTCTGGTCAGATGAGACCAAAATTTAAAGTTTTGGTCAGATACAGCATCGGCATGTTTGGCGTCGAAACAGAGATGCATACAAGGAGAGGCACCTCATACCCACGGTGAAATATGGAGGGGGGTCAGTGATGTTTTGGGGCTGTTTTAATTCCAGAGGTCCAGGGGCACTGGTTAAGATTGATGGCATAATGAATTCTACCAAGTTTCAGGCAATTTTGGCTGACAATCTGGTTGCCTCTGCCAGAAGGCTGGGACTTGGCCGTAGGTGGACTTCCCAACAAGACAATGACCCGAAACATACCTCAAGATCCACACAGAAATCGTTCTGTGACAACAAAATCAATGTTCTGCCATCTCAGTCGCCAGACCTCAATCCAATCGAAAACCTGTGGGCTGAGTGGAAGAGGGCAGTTGATAAGCGCAAACCCAAGAATGTGAAGGATCTTGAAAGGATCTGCATCGAGGAATGGTCCAAAATCCCTCCAAATGTGTTCCTTAACCTTGTCAAACATTACAGGGAAACACTCCATGCTGTTATCCTTGCCAGAGGTCGTTGCACTAAGTACTAAATGAGGAGTGCCAATAATTATGAAACCTTGATTTTGGTTAAATTTATTTTGTATTAAATAATTGAATGATTTTGGTTGGTTCCATTGAAATATTAAGAAAGCACAGTATTTCTCACATGTTGGTATTTTGAGTTTATCCCTATAATTATATTGTTTATATTTTTTAAAGTATTGTTTGTGCATTGCCAGTCAGGAGTGCCAGTAATTTTGGAGCCCACTGTATTCCCTGAACTAAACTGAGCCTTCGTTCATATAAAATAAAACAAATAAGAGCTAAAACGTTGTTGAAAAAATGTTAAGTTTGGACGCCATCTTAATCCCTTCTCTTACATGTAAACCATTAGCAACCTAGCCAACCTCCATTACTTTCAATGGGGAGAATACCAACAAGTTTCTCTCGATTAAAACTCCCTCCAATTGCCTTCAAACGTCACCAAACTCATGGACTATGTAATTAGCCATGTTACCTCAATATTTTGAGAATCATATTGCACTTTTGCACAATACATACCTGAATTAACAGGATACAATTATGAGACGGAGAAACGTTAGTGGTGTTCAGTAGTAGGCATTCTCCAAGATTGAAGATCTCACTAACGCCATTTGACGTCACAGCTCCCCCTAGTGGCAGTATTCATATACATTAATTGAAACGCAAATACCTAGGAGGCCTAAAAAATGACACAAGGGGTGGCCCCATAAAATAACAAATTAAATAAAACATAAAAAATATGACCATACATATTTGTGTGTGTCACATTTACCACATGGTCAACGATGATGGCCTGGACTTTATTAGACACAACGGTTCCATGCCGTTGGCCTCCCTCTCTCTGATGTCCTCCTCTTTGACGGGGCCCATGCCCACCTCTTTGACCTCTTTGATGGCACCCATGCCCACCTTTCTAACGGTCCCCTTGTCAATCAATCAATCAAGTTTATTTTAWATAGCCCTTCGTACATCAGCTAATATCTCGAAGTGCTGTACAGAAACCCAGCCTAAAACCCCAAACAGCAAGCAATGCAGGTGTAGAAGCACGGTGGCTAAGGAAAAACTCCCTAGAAAGGCCAAAACCTAGGAAGAAACCTAGAGAGGAACCAGGCTATGAGGGGTGGCCAGTCCTCTTCTGGCTGTGCCGGGTGGAGATTATAACAGAACTATGCCAAGATGTTCAAAATGTTCATAAGTGACAAGCATGGTCAAATAATAATCATGAATAATTTTCAGTTGGCTTTCAAAGCCGATCATTAAGAGTTGAAAAGAGCAGGTCTGGGACAGGTGGCGGTTCCATAACTGCAGGCAGAACAGTTGAAACTGGAATAGCAGCAAGGCCAGGTGGACTGGGGACAGCAAGGAGTCATCATGCCCGGTAGTCCTGACGTATGGTCCTAGGGCTCAGGTCCTCCGAGAGAGAAAGAAGGAGAGAATTAGAGAGAGCTAAGATTTTCAAAATGTTCATAAATGACAAGCATGGTCAAATAATAATCAGGAATAAAAGTCAGTTGGCTTTTCATAGCCGATCATTAAGAGTTGAAAGCAGCAGGTCTGGGACAGGTAGGGGTTCCATAACCGCAGGCAGAACAGTTGAAACTGGACAGCAGCAAGGCCAGGTGGACTGGGGACAGCAAGGAGTCATCATGCCCGGTTTGCCGTGATGTATGGTCCTAGGGCTCAGGTTCTCCGAGAAGAGGAGAGAGAGAAAGAAAGAGAGAACGAGAGAATTAGAGAGAGCATACTTAAATTCACACAGGACACTGGATGAGAACGGAGAAGTACTCCAGGTATAACCAACTGACCCTAGCCCCCGACACATAAACTACTGCAGCATAAATACTGGAGGCTGAGACAGGAGGGGTCAGGAGACACTGTGGCCCCATCCGATGATACCCCGGACAGGGCCAAACAGGAAGGATATGACCCCACCCACTTTGCCAAAGCACAGCCCCCGCAACACAAGAGGGATATCTTCAACCACCAACTTACAATCCTGAGACAAGGCCGAGTATAGCCCACAAAGATCTCCACCACAGCCCAACCAAGGGGGGGCGCCAACCCAGACAGGAAGATCACGTCAGTAACTCAACCCACTCAAGTGACGCACCCCTCCTAGGGACGGCATGAAAGAGCACCAGTAAGCCAGTGATCAGCCCCTGTAATAGGGTTAGAGGCAGAGAATCCCAGTGGAGAGAGGGGAACCGGCCGAGCAGAGACAGCAAGGGCGGTTCGTTGCTCCAGAGCCTTTCCGTTCACTTCACACTCCTGGGCCAGACTACACTCAATCATATGACCTACTGAAGAGATAAGTCTTCAGTAAAGACTTAAAGGTTGAGACCGAGTCTGCGTCTCTCACATGGGTAGGCAGACCGTTCCATAAAAATGGAGCTCTATAGGAGAAAGCCCTGCTCCCGCTGTTTGCTTAGAAATTTAGGGACAATTAGGAGGCCTGCGTCTTGTGACCGTAGCGTATGACCGTAGCCCATGTAACGCTTTATAGGTTAACAGTAAACCTTGAAATCAGCCCTTGCCTTAACAGGAAGCCAGTGTAGGGAAGCTAGCACTGGAGTAATATGA